>NC_056746.1:583525679-583825679 GCF_019279795.1 Protopterus annectens
AATTTATTAAAAGTTGTTAGCTTTCATGCACATGAATTGAGTGCTCTTCTTCAGACAACGTTACAAGAAAAAACACTGAATATATATATAAACCATAATTAGGAATCCATTAAGATCAGCTGATTTCTATTAACTTTTAAAGAACCATTCCATTCAAAAACCTGCCATTTGTATATTCTTAAATGTTTAGCAAAAAAATATATACTAATATTATTTTAAGCCAAGATATACAAAAAAATTCATATTCAACTATAAATTCAAGAAGCTACTTAAAATATCTTACTAAAAGGATATATATAAATACAATCCCTATGAAAGTGTTACAAGGCAACTTCTCTACATAATACAATCCAATCAGCAAATATGCAACAAGTTATCTGTAATGGTTGCTTTAATGTGTTACTAACACCTGTGCAGCTCATTAGCATCTAACAAAGGTTAACGCACCACCTTATGGCAATTTTAACACAAAGATATAGCTTAGATATAAGTATAGCAATAATTTTATTTCAACACAAAGATATAGCTTAGATATAAGTATAGCAATAATTTTATTTCAACACAAAGATATAGCTTAGATATAAGTAAAGCAAGCATTTTATTAGTGCAGTTAACAGTCTAAAAATAACCATTTCAAAGAGTCTCACCTTCCAAAAGGTTTCATCATAGCTACAGCAACTGAACTTGCAACATACAGTATTACAGTACTTTCCCATACTTTTCTACCATACACCTCTTGTTCTTCACTGCATGCATGGAGAATGCCTTCTCTTAGTAATTGCTACCATTGTCTGCCTACACCGTCTAAATTAATATCAGTAGTACTGCTGGCAAATAATTGTGTTTTTCCTTAAAGCTGCTCTATGCCACACTCTATCACCCGCCCGGGAACTGTTCTGAACTGCTGCTTAATGCTTCTGTCTGCTCTCACATGTTGCACTCATCTGTAAGCTGTCACATTTCTTAGAAATGCCTTAATCAGTACACAGAATTATAAGGTTAACAGAATCAAAATAACAAAACAAAATGTTGTTATACCACTAAAAAAAATCTTCAGTGAGTGAAAAAATCAATCCCTAAATATCACTGTAATAAAGAAAAAATATGCAACAGCAAATAGAAGTTTAAAGGTGATGTCAACTGCACTAGAAAATCTAATGTATAAAATATCTGTCACTCTGTTGGCATGCAGGGATAAACTTTCCAACTACAGCCAAGGTGATCTAAGTTCATTTTCCTACTTGGATGTCTGACAGAGCAACAGGGAGGATAGGCAACCTACCCAGGGAAGGGAGGGGAGAAACAGGATTGGGCATCATCCAATGACCCTGGCAGAGGCCTTGACTTAAAGGAACTGTGGCCTGAGGTGGTGGAGGGACAACAGAAAGGCATGACCCCTCGGAACACACTCTTGGTGTGACTTCCCATTGCCTGCCCAGCCCACATAAAGTGATGTTAGCTTGTGGTGACAGGGATTTAGGCCAAAGCAAATCCTCTCACAGAAGGATGATGTCTTTTCCACGCAATTTTCTTATGTGCAACATACCCTGTACAGCCTGCAAGAGGAATAGGGGCCCTTCTCAGAGCAGAAGCTCTCCTAAAAGGGAGAACCCCCAGCAAGGGAACACCAGGAGTCCACTGGGATAAGACTTGCAGGCGGAGGCATCTCTTCATATCCAAAGACTGTAGAACCAGTTCTCTCAGTAGAATGTCATCTTTGCACAAAGAAATGTATGTCTTAAAAGGAAGATTCATTAAAGGACCTGGACTATACCCATCACACTAAAAAAGTCCAAACTCACACACACACACACACACACACACACACACACACACACGTCCCAATCCCTACTAAACAATAAACACACCAGTCCATTCAAATAGATATTCATTCACACACACACACACACGTCCCAATCCCTACTAAACAATAAACACACCAGTCCATTCAAATAGGCATTCATTCACACACTTCCCTACCATTCTAGACTAAATTAATTAACACACTTACCTGTCCTTGCTGCCCATTCCCCATAACGTTAATCCAAATGCCCGCGCAATACTCCATAGTCCCGCGAGATTCCCGCGATCCAAACCCTAATCCACAGTCCCGATGCTGACTGCTGCTGTTGCAGTCCGGTCCCGACGCGTTTTCCCAGCGAGTCTGTGCACTTTAAAAGTGCACAGACGTCTCCTATGTTTCCCTACCTGGATTGCCGGACTGCCACGAGCATGCGCAGTAGACTCCCAGTAGTCTGGACTACTGCGCATGCGCGGAGTCCGCAAATTTTAAAAAATTATTTTTTCTTTTTTTTTCTTTTTTTTTTTTGGTTGAGGGGGCTGCAGTCCGGCAGCCCGATAGCACGGGCCGCCCCTGAGGAAAGATTAGAATTAACAAAATACTCGATGACAACTGGATTAACTAAAACTATAGCTGCTGGGATGAGTTTATAGAAACTGGAAAGATTGAGTGACTCTGTATTTTATCTGCTTTCTTAAGTGCAGCAGGTTGACTATCATGGAAACCACAGGCTGTGACAAATTAATTGCCTAATGCTGACAGTTCTGGGAAAATGGGAGGAGGCTCTGGAAATTCTAGTTGTAATGATTCATAGTACTTTTGTAAGGACTGAGAAACCTCTATTTTCTCCCACAAAAAACTCTAGCAAATTCTGTAAATAGTCACAGAGAAAGAGAATTCTTGACAGGGAGATTGAAAAAACGTGCTGTCCTCTGAGTCTGAATCAGAAATCTTTAGAGAAAAACTTATATCTGTCCCATCATATTCCTCTCCAGATTCAACTTTGTAAAGCTCTTCAGGAAAAGAGGAATCTCTTATTCTTCCGAAACCATGTGATATAAGGGGCAATAGCCTGTACAAGACCCTGAGCCAGACTTAATAAACTACTCCTGTCCAGTGAAACAGGAGCAGGAGAAGATGCATGCTCAGTTTGTTTCTTTTTGAGAGGAAAGTTAGGGAAAGCAAGGATGGACACAACATTCTGGGTAAGCAGGGACACCTGCCCCTGCTCCCAACACTGACAAAAGTATCTCTTTGCCTACTGATGAGACAGCAACTGCCGAACTGGGCATGGCTTACCTCTAGTGGCTGTATGGGCAACACTGGGGGGATCTGGGAAAAAATATGCATAGTCTGAGAAACCAGCTTTGGCCACTTGCCTGCATCTGAGACAAATTTATAGCATGTTGTGTCAAGGGCTGTTTAGTTAACTTTTTCTTTGTGTGGTTGGAAGAAGGACTGACCATGGGATCAGTAGTTTGTTTCATGGTCAAGTCAAAAATGCTTTTTTCTTCCCAGGGAAACTAAGCAGCACAAGCCAGTAAAATTTTAAAAGTAGTATAAAGTCATTCTTCCCAATAAAAACCATAGTAAAGTGCAGTTTTATACACTTTATCAACCCAAAATTTAATTTATATACAGTTTATCTATAGAAAAATGTTTTTAAAATGTTTAAATCAACTTTTAAACTGTCAAACACAAAAATAAGCGTATGTTTAAAAGTACAGCTAAGTCAAGTGGCAGTCAATAAAACATGTATTCTTAGCTTAAAACATACTTTCTTCAACAGGACAGTAAATTTAAACATTAAAAATAATATGTAGAAGGTTTTTTCCCCATAGGGAACTTATTTGCCCAGCAGTGGAACAGCACAAACTGGCCATCGATCCTTGAAAGCTTGCAGAAGAGATATATTTTTCATGGCAATAAAGCTCTGGCAGGCTTAGCACCCAAGCCTGTCTTTTTAATCAGTTCACATCAATGGTTTGGGCATGTAGAAGGTGCCTTGAAGCTTTGAAAGCTGTCTGTCGTATCCTGTGCAGGATATTACCCATATGGCTTAGGCTACTGTAGCAGTGATCATTCGAACACCTACTGATGTGGTAACTTACACAACTGTACTTTCTTGCATTTGAGCTATGTATTTGTAATATACATTCATTTAAACACATGGTTTACCTATTTATATTCTGCATTGTGTTATGTTTTTTCTTAGGTAAATAATCTTTTCTGTGTGACTGTTATTGTTTTATGGCCCATGTAATAACTAAAAAAAAGGTCTCTGACCAGCTTCTCTACCTGGTTAACAAACTGAAATAAACAAGTAAACAAAGTGTATAATCCCACCTTATGGAAGAAAATGGTTCTTGTTTTACATTTGGTAAACGTGAGATAGTATCTATACCTTCATAGATATATAGTAGGCTAACGATCACCAGGGCCTTTATTAGTCTAGCCATGCAACCCAATCTCATTGTGTCCCTATGTATCATGGGCATTTATAAGGATGGGTACGTTAGTTAATAAGTTTCTAGAAGTTATGTGGAGTTTATGTTAGTTTCGGTATTACTGTCTGCCTCTGTCTCTCAGAGACATGGGGCTAGACCAGGGCTGAATTTCTGATTTCCCATCAATTGTATCATAAATAGGGTTAGGGATGGACTTTGCTTCATGTGGATGGCGACCCTGATGTTCTTCGTGTTTCACTGTTGCAGTCATCACACTTGGATTATCTGCCTGCAGGTAGCCATCAGTCGGCCCGAATACCAGAGACCTAGTATTTCTGCATCGGTTGCTGTCGCTCCAGGACTGACATTCGGTCATTAGGGATATAAAAACAGGCAGCCAACACCATTACACCAGTCTTTCTTGCCGAGGAGCCCAAAGCAGAAGCAGTTTGCATGAGTACTGGTCGACCGCTACCTGAGTTTTCATTTCCGAATTGAATCATCCTGAAGTCTTCTAAAGCTAAGTACCCCATTGGGGATCCTTTTTTCGTACTCTAACTGATGTCAGAAAAAGTTAACAATTGTCTCATCTGTGGAAAGCAAATATCACACCAAGAGTTCCATTCTTACTGCGTCACCTGTTTAGGCCCAGACCCCGACGTACCTCGCTGTCAGTTTTGTGCTTTGTTCAACACCTGAACTATTCATTGTCGGGCCCTTATTGTCGCTAAATACTTTCTCTCTCGATCTCCGTATTCCGAAATGGCTTCGGTAAGCCATCCAACTACCGATCTTCTGAAAAAACGTAACAGAGACAGACTGCACAGCTCCAAAACTGCCAACGACGCTTCTGTTAAGCTAGTTGCCAGTTCACAGGTACTCAGTGAGGTGCTTTTGCAGTCCCTGATGCCCTCTTTGATGGATTTGCAGGCTGCTACCGAGACCCGTTCGGAGTCCAGTATGCCATGAGACTCTTCTTTGACTACAGAATCTGCGGATGTCTCTACCTTGGATGGGTCCGGAGCCACTGTGCAGGCACCAGCTTCCGAGAAATTCCTTTGCACTACCGATTTTCGACACAAACCGACGACTTCTTTCGCATCTTCAGTTCTGACTAAAACTACTGAGTTTATAAGGCCAAGAGTACAAGCTACGCCTAAAAAAAATGACGACCCAAACTCAAGCACCTGGTTCCTTGCCACAACATCAAATGCTTAAAATGGCAGAAGACCTGATTATGCTGATTAGAGGAAGCCAGCCTTCCCCTGCTTAGAGAAAAGAGACCTGTTCTCAGCAGCTCTAACAGACCAAGAGTCCGACGACTATGAGGTTTCTGAATATGAAGACATGCCTTTATCTGCTTATGTGAATTCAGATGCAGAGGAATCCATTCCCCCTGCTTCCCCTCCAGAGGATTTTTCTTTTGGTGAAACCCTGCATACTTTAAGAGAGCATTTCCACTGGGAATGCCAAGACTACCCTCAGTCCAAAAAGAGACTCAGAGAGAATTTTTAGATTTGCCACAACATAGACTTTTAGCAATACCTCCAGTTCTGGATGTTGTGGATGATGTCTTTATGGAATCCAGTCTTACTCCTGATACTTTACCCCCTGCTCCAAGGAAACCAGACAGGTACTACAGAGTCCCTGACTCTCACAAATTTCTTTTCAAAAATCCTACTGCTGATCCAGAGGTTATTTCACAGGGGCCTAAAAGTATAAAAGCAGCTACAGCTAAGAATCCCACCCCTTCGGACAGAGATTCCCGAGCTTTACACAGATGGGGTAAAAAAAGAATACATCTCTGTCACTCTTGCCATTAGGGCATTGCATTGCCAGTTTCACATGCTGAAATACCAGCAACATATTATGGAACTTATTAAGCAAAAATTATCTACCTTTACAGACTGTGCAGAAAATAAAGAGTTACAAGAGCTTATGCATTCTACAAGCCAGGTCAGCAAGCATACTTTCCAATGTGGCTTTGACACCCTAGAAGCATCTAGCAGGGCAGCAGTCACTGGTTCTGTACTGAGAAGGCATGTTTGTCTTAAGCAACAGACCTTGCCAGACCATGTCAAATCAAAATTACTAGATGCTCCTTTGAATAAGGACAATCTGTTTGGCACCAAAGCAGAAAAGATTCAAATAAAGATGGAAGAAAAAGCTAAGTCTATGCAGACAGTCAAAGATTTTTAACAAGTGCAGCCTTCTAGATTCAGTAGCCCTTCGAAACATTGGTCCTTTCCAGTCCCCTCAAGGCCATCTCAAACTAGACCTAGGGGAAACAGACCCCCCAGATCACAGTCTCAGGGTATGCAGAGATCTAAGCAATGGAGTGTATCCACTTCAATAACAGGGAGTGCTAAGCCACCCCCTTTCGGAAAGAATGCACAATGACTTCTCAATCCCACTCCTCACCTCTGCTCAACTGCTCATGCCCCTAGGAGGAAAACGTGCTCATCATGCAAAAGACTGGACCTCCATCACCAAAGACCGATGGGTCCTCGGCATTGTATCCCAGGGGTACAAATTTTACTTCCACTCACTGCCAACCCCAAAGGGGTTCCCAGACCTTCCTCCAAACCAGTGGGAAGAAGCACAAAACCAAGTTCAATCCCTACTCTCCATAAGGGCAATTCAGCCTGTTCCTGCTGAACAGATAGGTCAACCGTTCTATTCCAGACTTTTCCTGGTACCCAAAAAAATAGGGCACTTGATGCCCTATCCTAGATCTTTCCATTCTAAACACCTTCCTGGAGATACCAAAATTCAAAATTCTAACCCTTCAGCAGCTTCTTTCTATGCTGTCCAAAGTTGCCTAGTTAGCCACCCTAGACCTAAAAGAAGCCTATCTGCACATCCCTATCAGGGACTCATGCAGGAAATACCTACATTTCAGGGCAGGATCTATGCATTTTCAGTTCTCTGCACTTCCCTTTGGCTTATCCACTGCTCCCAGAGTTTTAACAAAATGCCTGGCTCCAGCCATTGCCTATTGCAGACAGAGAAAAATTCAAATTTACCCATACTTGGATGACTGCCTGATTGAGGCAGACAGTCAGGAAAAGCTTCCTGGGGTACACTATCAACGAAAAAAAAAATCAAAACTAGTCCCCAGTCAAAATATTGTATTCCTGGGAGCAAGCTTGGACACAGCATCCCAGATGGCATTCCTTACTCTAGAAAAACAAGCCTATCTGACAGGCTACTTCACTCAAATGGCCACCAGAACCCAGCTATCCGCAAGGAAAATCCTGCAAGCCCTAGGGTTTATGGCCTCTTACATTCTCCTAATTCCATATGCCAGACTGCATATGAGGAAACTTCAATGGTACTTAAAAAGTCTTTGGTGCCAACATTCTCAGGACCTGGAAAATGTCATACCTATCATACCTTGTCTAAGGACAGAGTTTCTTTGGTGGGCAGCAGCTTGCAACCACAACAAGAGACTTCCCTTTACTCAACCCCACACTGTCCAGACCCTAACCACAGATGCATCAGACTATGCCTGGGGGGGGGGGCACACCTGGATGACAAGTGCATTCAGGGCCACTGGAGCCCAAATCAAATTCATCTGCACATCAACCAAGAAGAGATGCTAGCTGTTATGCATGCTCTGACAGCTTTCAGATCCCTACTCTCACCAGAACCCCTGCTAATAAAAACAGACAACACCATAGTTATGTGGTACATCAACAAGCAGGGGGAACCCACTCTTACCCACTCTGCAGGCTAACCATGGCCCTGTAGAACACGGCCTTGGACATGCATATTCATCTGCAAGCTCAATTCCTGCCAGGCAAACAAAACTCTCTAGCAGACGACTTAAGCAATATCTCCTAGACCCACACGAGTGGCAATTAGATCCCAGCACCTTCAGCCTTCTAATCCAGAAATGGGGATCCCAGAGGTGGACCTCTTTGCCTCTCCCTGCAATTACCAACTCAGCAAATTCTGCACCAGGACACCTCACAGCAGGGCCTATAAAAGTGGATGCCCTATCCTTCCAGTGGGAAAACCTCTCAATCTATGCATTCCCCCTCTGCCTCGTCTCTCAAAAATATTACTGAAGATAAGACAGGACAAACCAAGGGAAATCCTGATTGCCCCGGAATGGCCACAGCAGCACTGGTACCCACTACTGTGCAGCCTGTCACCGGTGCCACCCTGGCACCTACCCCAGATCCCAACCCCTCTCACTCAGCAGGGGGGACAGATCTTGCATCCGCAGCTGCAAACCCTGAATCTTGCAGCCTGGCTTATTCCTTGAATTCTCCCCCAGTGACCAGCCTAAGCAAGCAGGTGCTGGACGTCATTCTTGAAGCCAGAAGACCCAGTACAAGGAAATCCTATGCTGATAAGTGGAAAGGTATTGTTCCTGGATTCAGTCTAAAGGAGAAGATACAGCACTGCCCTCCTTACCTCTAATCCCGGATTACCTAGCAGATCTACTCCACAGAGTCCTATCCTTCTCCTCCATTAAGATCCATGCCTCTGCCATTTCGGCTCATTACAACAGTGAGCCACCTCTCTTCTCTCACCCTCTCATCAAACAGTACCTGACAGGGGCAAACAACTTAAGACCACCACAGAGAGCACCCACCCCTGCTTGGGACCTTAACTTTGTACTGGAAAAGCTCACGGTACCCCACTATGAGCCTGCAGTGTCAGCAGAGTTAAAATTCCTCTCTTGGAAAACAGCCTCGCTTCTGGCCATCACTTCAGCTAGAAGAGTGTCTGAGCTACAAGTACTTATGGCTGTGGAACCCTTCATTATTTTTCATGCTGGCAGGGTCTCCCTCAGGACTAACCCTTCCTTTATGCCTAAAGTGGTGTCCAGTGTGGCTCTCAACCAATCTATCCATTTGCCAACTTTCTTCCCCAATCCTCAAAATAAAGGGGAAAGGATCCTGCACTCCATGTACGTGCACAGACAGCTCAGATTCTACCTTGACATGACTAAGCCCTTTTGGAAATCTGGCCAATTACTAGTCAGTTTTGCACCAGGGGCAGAGGGCAGAGCCATTTCAAAACAAACAATTTCCAAATGGATAGCGCACTGTATCCATTTCTGCTACACACACCATGGGAAACCAACCCCTCAGGGGTCAGAACATATTCCACTAGAGCAACTTCTACCTCTACAGCATTTCTCAGGGAAGTCCCTACCAGGGACATTCTGGAAGCTGCTACCTGGAGTTCTGTATATACCTTCACCAAGCATTACCGCCTGCCTATTTTTTCCAAATCCAGGGCTGGTTTCGCAACAGCAGTCCTGCAGGACATACTAGCCAGCCCCAACTCTTCTTGACTGCCTCCACTCTTCCTTCAGCTTTGGGAATCAACCCAAGTGTGATGACTGCAACAGTGAAACATGAAGAACATAGTACAGTTGTGTACACTTACCATAAATGTAGATGTTTGAGTGTATTCACTGTTGCAGTCCTGGTTTCCCACCCTCCAGCCCCCTTGTCTTTCTCTCTCCTCTCTATGTTTATTACTCACCCCTTACAGGGCTATTGGTATTTACTTTTTACTGGTGGTGTTTCCCACCATAACCTAGCTCCCTGTTTGGGAGGCTCCTGACATTTGGGGCAAGAAAAACTGATGTAATGACGTTGGCTGTTTCTTTTTATACCCCTGATGACCTGCCATCACTCCTGGAGCGACAGCAACCGACACAGAAATACTAAGTCTCTGGTATTTGGGCTGACTGAGGGCTACCTGCAGGCAGATAACCCAAGTGTGATGACTGCAACAGTGAATACACTTGAACATCTACATTTATGGTAAGTGTACACAACTGTACTTTCTAGAGCATGGGGATCCTCTGAGAGACATATCTGTTTCTCCAACATGTCTTATTTATGTTGCAAGCAAAATTTAAATCCTTGGCTCTAATGGTTCTGTTACTGTTTGTTTTGTGGATATACAAAAAGTCCATTAGAGCTGGAAGGCGTATATTGCCTCTCAGTAATCTGTATAGAGATAAGGCGTTAAGGTGATCCATAAAGGATAATGTGTTTATAGCCTGGATTCTCCTGGTAAGGAACCTTGGTGGACATTCCAGCTGTTGCATATGTACCTGACCAGACATATGCAACAGCTGGGTATTCCAGCTGTTGCATATGTCTGGTCAGGTACATGCAGAAGGGGGCATTATTCTCAGTGATGGGTCTGATGAGGGCTGAATAAAGTGGCACTATGACTACCTTGGACCTAGATGACATGCCCTTACTTATAAGTTGGGTGCCATAAAATTTTCTCACTACCTTGGCCACATGTTGGTCAAAGGTCATATTACTGCCTGCTTCTGTTACTAAGACTTTGGACCCAGTTCCAAAAAGAATTCCTCTCAGTGTAAGTGACTTACTACTATGTAAGCTTGCTTTATGGATAGGATTTGCACAGGATTAAGTCACTTAACAATGAGAGCAAATCCTTTGGATTCTGGCTATTGATGTCAACCTATAACTGCCTGAAAGCAACTGGGTTGAGGAGCTGTATATAGATATATGTTGTGAACATTACCCGTTTGTTTGTTTTGTGTAACTGTAGAAAGAGCTTTTTATGGTTTCAGCAAGTGCACAGTATATTCTGCATTCCATCCTGAGTTACTAACTACAGAACATTGAACTTTGCTTCATATCACAATGAAGATAACTTTACAGTGTTAAACAATAAGTGATAAATACTTACTCTACCAACATATGCAACATGCCATTCTGCAAATGAAGCAGCACCCTAAAATCATTGTGCACATACCAGGGATATGCATTACCACCATAGTTTGTGGGTTACAACAGCAAAATGATCTGTTCCTTCTGTAAGAGATTAAATCTCTAGTTATTGCAGTTGTGTAATGCATACAACTATGTACCTCTTGAGCAGACATTGTGTAGGAGCATGCCATATTATCTGATATCAGGTATTTTTATTTCACTTTAAAACAGAAGCAAAACATTTTTAATGAAAAAATTCAGTGTCCTTTTTAATCAGTTTTGAAGGGATCCAGACCAGTCGCATATATGTAAAATGCATTTAATTTGTAATAAGTTCAGTTATGAAACCTACCTATAAGTTGTGAATCATGAAAGTGATTGTCCTGAAAATAAGTTATGATAAAATTGTCTTACTTATGAAATAACCTGGTCCAGTCAGTCATTAAGACCTTTTGGTGAGGGCCAAGTAATTCATTTTAAATTCACTGCATTAATAAAACTTTCTTTTTAAGAGCTTTTAAATCCAGAATTTGCATTCATTGCACATCTGAAATATTGTTTTTTTCTTTTTTTAGGTGGATAAAAGGAGAACATTACCTGTATAAATTCAGCAGACCTTGGGGAAAACATGCTGCGGAAGGAAAATGGTGGATTCGGAAGAGGATTGGGCCATATTTTCCACCAGTAAATCTCCAGGGACTCAGAAAGTATTTTGAGACTCGCAACTGGCCTGTCCCAAATAGCCCACTTAAATAGACCTTAAGATGGGCCAAAAAATTAGTAGTGCCTTTTAATCAGGGTTTCCACAATCAGTTCATTCATTCTTTCATTTGAAGAAAGCTTTTACTTTTACTACTTATGCAATTTTCTAATATTGTTCTTATATTTCCTTTAATTGATTTTGTAAAGTACTTTTCTAATAATTCTGGTGCACATGCTCTCTAGAGTAAAAATTAGCAGTAAAATTGTAATTTATTCCATCTGGTGAATTCTTGCCTAAGACTGCATTTGAGGAACGCTGACATGCATTTGAATGCAAATAACATATTACTGTAAAATAACTCGTAAAACCATTCCATAGATAAGCAACTTTACTGCTTAGAATAAATTACTGGAAAATAAATTATGCTTAAGATTTTCTGGCATTTACTGTTGTTATAAGTTTTTTTGTTAGCAAAAGCTGTAGTATGCACACTTAAAATCTGTAACTGTTTTCTTGGGAATAAGCTTTAAGTGGTTTATTTTACAAATATGCTGTTACTGTTCACTACATTTGTGTTATCACTGTGTTCATACAATATTACATTTCTAGTACATTACTTTAATGGCTTTTTTATGTACTTGTATCGTGTCTGTAACCTAACATTGCTTACTAGGTTCATGCTTTCTTTCTGTCAGAGTGGTTTACAGCACCGGGGAGAACTCGTATATAAATATGTGTACAGTTCACATTCACAAACTGCTGTTTTAACATTTTTATGGTAATGCAAAGAGTTAATTTACAACTTGAGACAGATTGCTGCCATTCTAATCTAATGCAGCAGTCAGTCCTACCCATCTTTAGGACTGCTAACTGATATGCATATTGCCAGTCACTAACAGAAGTGTTATATTTGAGCATGTCTGATGTTGTACACGTGGTCATTCATTATTTTTCACTTAATGGGCATCTCATTTAGAAATTGTATTAAACATAGAGTTTGATGGCAGTTAAGAACAGTAAGACCTTTAGAATTTGCAAACTGTGTAAGACAACCTGTGGGATATAGAAGATTGTGATGTGGTCTGTAATCCTAACAAATTTGTTAAGTGTTTGACAAATGGATGTCAAACAATTCACCTCAAGATGGAAGATCAAGAAGAGAAATCATGATGTCGATATTGAGAGCACATAACCAGTTCATTATGATCAAGGAGACCTGATAATAATTGTTTGTAGTGCATAGCTCTTCATCTGCTCCCATATCCTGGTAGTTGCAGAAAAAGGTTTAGCCGCGTGAAGTGCTTTATAGCTTTGAAAGTTGTGGAACACTTAGTGTTGCTATATATATAGTGGAGTCGCCAGACGTTAGTCCTTTGACAGGCTAACAGCTTTAAAAACTGTTAAACACAGCAATCTGTTTTTTTATGTGCATGTGTGTGGAGGTGGCAGTGGGAGAAGTGTTTTACAGCATTCTAAACTGTTTTAGCATATTGCTATTGTTCTAGGGTGACCACTGTGTATGCTTTAACATAAGACTAGAGCATAACAGCTAAAAGCTGTGCCTGGTAAAACATATGTATCTCTTTGATGTCATAGATGCGCACAATAAGCTTGTGTTTTTCCCAGTTTTAGAACCTAATTAGACACACAGTGTACTGCATATTTCTTGGATGTTAGCCACATAATGCATACATGGAGTCAAAGAGAGTTAACATTTATTTACTGTAGCTCACATGTTACTGCAGTGTGTGCCACACAGCTGCATATACCTTCTAGTATGCATACATTATATTTCTATCTTCCTTCTCCTCTAATTCTATTTTCCCACAAAGAAAATATTGCCAAATCATAAACATGCCCAGTAAGGATCTGGTGCTGTTGCATTTTATTTTACTTGTACAAATCCCCACAGTTTCATTTGCACATAGTAGTTCATTACATTTGTAATATACTTCTTCCCCTCACAAATTATCTCTCTGCAGGACATTTATAGAGTGCATGGAGTAGGTTGTCTACAACCATTCAAGGCTCTGTTCTTTTATCTTTAAGGTTCTTGAGACGAACCCTTCTTTTGAAGTTCATTGTTTTCAGGAATGCTACCATTCAGTGCTAAAGAATGTCTCTGGACTTCCATTCATCTTTGGTGAGGAAGTGGCTCTAGCAGTCATATATTTGTCTGTTGCTGTCCATCTAGCAATCTGTTGGAATGTTTCTTGTGAAGCAGTGTCCCCACTGTCTGTGATTGGTCATCTTTTTTCTCTAGTCAGAGATGGAATCATTCATCTTTCTTCTCTAGTCAGAGAAGCAATCATCTTTTCCTCCCTTGAAAAAATTGGTTATCAACTCATTCTTCAAAACTCATCTGCCTTGAAACAGCATATAGACCATCAAGCTAGCTATTATTTCTTATCTTGGCTACATGCCATGTTCAAGTTCCATATCCACCATCAGCAGTGTATATCAGAGATCAGTTCTAGACACAGCTAAGCCAGGTAGCCATTTTTTCTATGCTGTATTGTTAACACAGATCCCAGTATTCTGTCATTTATGTGTTGAAACATTTGGCATGCACTCATGTTATGATGTTAGGTATTAAAAATATAGCATTGACCTTGGGCATTTATTCAAGAACAAACTGACTGCAGCTAGTGCATTAGCTCTGAGCTGCTACTGACCTGATTTCCGTAGTGAAAAAGTACTGAATTTGATTCCTTTTGCTACTGTTTACCTACTTTGTGATTGTGAGCAAGTCAGTTAACCATATAGTGCTTCTGGGATTCCCCCAAAAAGGGACACTTTGTCCAATGGACTTTCTTAGATAACAGATGTACCATCTGTATTGCATGCCTTACAAACAGGAGTTATTCAGTAATGTACGAAATAACAAAGTAACTTCCGCGGTGGTGCAGCGGTAGCATTGTTGCCTCACAGCAAGAGGTTCTCCCGTTCGATTCTTGGCTGGAGTGCGGGGAGTGCCTTCTGTGTTGGGTCGGCATGTCCTCCCCGTGGTTGGGTGGGTGTTCGAAAAACATGCGTAAATGGGCGTGCCTTCATTGAAGGTTGAACATCGAGCTGGCACCTTGGCGTTCGTGAAAATCTACTGCCAATCAGCGGACCGGAGTTCCGCTGTGCCAATCCCTAACCAGGAAAAGCTGAAAGACAACAACAACAACGAAATAACAAAGCAGTAGAAACAGCTAAAGGATAAAAGCTGATGAAACACCCTTATGGGGATTCCTCTAACTTCAAAGTAAGATGACTTTGCAACCAATTTTATTCAATATGAGGGACACAGGATGCAGCTTTGTCTTCTTAATCTAACCCTTTGCATTTTTGTCAACAAAAAAAAAATGATATCACTGATGTTTTACGGTATTTTTTGTCTAGGCTTTTGTCTTCCATGGCATTATTAAACATTTGCACAAAACTCACTTCAAGCTCACTAATAGCTGTATGATGGCACAAATTTAAAATGTCTGATACTGTTCTCAGTGATAATGTTATTAAACTCCATAGGTGGATATTGCAGCCTGTTATCTCAATTTACTGAAACAGCCAATTTCTTCTATACATCACCCTTACTACTGATACTGTTGTTTCATAGGTGGTTGAATCTATGCAAACAACACCCCCCCAGCTATTAGTAATGTATATTCAGCTAAGTGAAGAATGCATTGCCATTTGGAAGGCATTTCTTGTCGAGATGAAAGGCTGGCTTGCATTTATTTGAATTAATTACCTTCCAGTTCACTATTGTTTTTATTTTTTAGTTAAGTTATTGCCCTTTCAGGGGCCTTCCAAGTGCACATTTGTGAACTGCAGAGATGCTGTAGGCCATTCCTAGCAGTTCAGTGGACCCTTTTATTGCACAATTTGACCATTTGACATATCCTATGCATCTCTTAGCTAAGGCCATAATTTGCTTATGTCAGGACACCACAAAGAATCAACAGCAAGAAACCACTTTTACTATACCATGTACCCTTGTCACTAGAGTGTAATAAACCAGAACATACTCTTCTGGAATTACCACTATAACCACACCACAATAGCATGCTTTGGAACACAGACAGCTGTTCTTTTTTTATTAATATGGGGTGTAGCAAAATATCACCCTTATCTATCCTGCTATGGCTTAAACCATACACGTATGACACAATGCATCATATTTGGTGTAGAATGCATCCAGAGGATTTGTGGAACTTAATTCTTTTGGTTTCCCATAGGGTAAGTGAGACAGTCTGCCAGCATTTCCTTGTTACTTAGTTCTTTTATATTTATATTTATTATCATACAGCTGGGTCTTGCATTTAAAGTGCAGTTCTCAGTCATTTCCCCCCTTTTAGGTGTTAAAAATTATAGTACTGGCTTGTGATCTGTTGTCAGTGTGACTGTCTTTCCATAAAGGTATGAGTATATTATTGTAACTTGGCAGTCCAGGCTAAGTACTTGTATATTAGTTTAGTCATAATGTTGAGGGTGCTTTCTACAGCATTTCTGAGGAAAATACAGTGGAATTTCATGTAACGTTCTGATACTGGTGTGATGAAAGCCTAATAATTATTAAGGTGAGTCATTTTCCATTTGTATACATAATGAAAGAGCAATGTGTGTAAGTACTTCAGCTGATGTGACCATTTTCTTCATTGACAAGAAGGCTAGTTTACACTTCTCTGGTTACTTCCATACTGAGCCAATCTGCAACCAGATGCTCAAGGAATGCAAAACTGTCAAGATGTTCTCTGTAAAATTAATGGCAATAGTTCACCAGTTTAAGATAAACGCGTAAGTGTCATACATTCTTAGTTGATCATGCTTTTAACACTTCTTCACTTTTATCTTGGGATTTCTGAAGTCCATGTTGTCACTTTAATGCATAGAATAAGAAAAACAGAATGTTTTTCTCAGCATAATTTCTCCAAGTATTTTGGGTTTCTAATACCATGGTGGGAATGGACCCAGGGTGCAATTACAGTTCGCGAAATTAGCATTGTTTCAAGAGTTTTTCAAGAATGTTTGTGAAGCGTACTCATATCAGCACCCGCAATGTGCCCAGAACGGCTTCTTTCTATAATTTGTACAGGATTACATGCATTGGTAGCATGTCTGGTTATGACTGGTAATTCTTTTCTGTTAGACCCGTTGCTCCTACTATTAGTGGAACTGTCTGATTATCTTTCTTCCACATTGATCCCATTTCTGCCTGCAAATCCTGGTATTTTATGAGCTGTATCTGTCTGTACAGTAATTAGGTTTTAGTTTAAAAAGCAAAAAAAACTTTTCTCTTTTAAACTGTAACAAACTGCTTGGTACAGACAGGTTTTATGCTGCTCTGAGCACTACAGTTCTCATGTTTTAGTTAAAAAAATAAATTTAAACTGTAGTAAACGGTATGTTATAAATGTAGCAGACAGTTACTACAGTTTATACCTTGCACACAGCGAGTTTAAAAAAATAAATATTTTCTTTTTTAAAAACTGTAGCAAACTACTTGCTACAAATTGCCAGGACCAATAACCACACAAAAAAGATGGTAAACTGAACTAACAAACAAAAAAGTCTAGTCCAGAAACAGGCAACACTAGGTCCACGTAAGATAAAACAAGATATACTTTTATTCACTGAAAAGGTAGTTAACACACAGGATTGAGTGCTTTCATCATAGTCTTCATCAGACTTACTAGTATACATTTCCTCCATCTATAAATACCAGGGTACAGGACAATTAAAAACCATTTGGAGCAGGACACCGACCATTTTGAAAGTATCAAGGGAAATAAAAAACTATGGACATACAAATGTGGTTTCTGTAAAGAGTGTAAGGAAGTTTTGCTAGGGGACCAAGGAGCTGTGAACAATAGATTAATCAAATCTAAGTCCCTTAGCAACTGTAACACCCAAGGAGTTGTTTCCATTGCCATTTCTCAGAAATGCAAATATTTTTATGTGGGTAAAACCCAAAGAAAATTTAGGGAAAGTATTTACGAACATGTTTCCGATATTAGGAAGATGAACCTGAGCAATGCTTTGGTTAAATATTTGATGGATTATTCTGGCCATTACTTTCTGTTTTTTGTAATAGAACACACAGTCAGCGGATCCTGGGGGAGGAGGTCATGGGAAGGTTTGATTGAAGAGGAGGAGTTAGGGTGGCTGCTTAGTTTAAATGCTACGGCCCCCAGATAGGGTTACCACCTGTCCCTCTTTGCGAGGTCATGTCCTGCGAAAAAAACTTAAAAATCGCAAATGTCCTGAGATTTTAGGACAAAAATATTTCCAGGGTTTTCTTTAATAGTTACATAAAACAGTTGTTTTACATCTAAAACACCTAAATGTTATATGATAAAGCATAAACAACTCAAAGCCTACAAGAATAAGCTTTTATTTGGGCAAAAAAGTGAAGTTTTGTCTTTTGCACTGATCATGGGTATGTTTTGCCCTGCAAAATTTTACGTTTCTACAAAAAATGTCCCACTTTGGGCACTTGAAAAGGTGGCAACCCTACCCCCGAATTAAACAACAACATTTCTGTTGGTAGTATTTTGAGGTTGAAATTATATGTTGTGTGACATTAAATATGAATTTTGTAGAGACTGGTATCTTAATAGTTGATAGAAAAAACTTTTTATGTACAGTTTTTCATGTTTTCTTTTTTATGTCTGTGACTTGTTTTTGTTTAATTTATACAAACTGGTTATTCACGCATCTTTTCAAACATGTCTGTCTATTGGTGAATTATGGTCATGTGATCATTAGGGGCGGGGTATTTATAGATGGAAGAAATGTATGCTAGTGATTTTGATGAAGTCTATGACAAAAAAGTGCTCAATCCTCTGTGTTAACGACCTTTTTGGTGAACAAAATTCTATCTTGTTTTATTTTGCTGTGGAACTGGTGTCGCCTGTTTCTGGACTAGACTTTTTTGTTGCATGTGCAGTACTTGATACCTTGCATAGAGCATTACAGCACTCAGTATTTGGTTTAAAAAAAAAATTTTTTTTTTTTACATTTAAATTGTAGCAGACTTCTTGTTACAATCCAGCAAGCAGTTGCTACAGTTAGAGCACACACCCAGTTGTACAGCACTCCACTTTGATTGGAAATGTAATGCTGGCTTTTAAAAACTGGTATTGCACTAAACAGCAATCAGGATGATGTATGGTCAGTCACACCTGGGATAATTGCCCCTTTCAAACTGCAGTAGCTATACTACTGTTTATGAATTTTCCACATTTTCTTTCTTCTCATCAGATCCTTCTCCTTATATACTTTGTTTTGCTTTTTAGCAGATTCAGTTGCTTTCTGATTTTTCTCTGCCTCTGGTTGCTTTCCATTCCCACTTGACACCAAAATGCTTCTGCTAAACTAAGCAAAGATGCCATCTTAGATGACTTCTCATGCTTTAAAACTTTCACTATAATTGGATCTAGTGAGTTTGGCAGATATGTATGGAGTCCAGTGACTGCAGATCTATACATGTCATCAACTTTGAAGAGGCCCATACCTCATTCATAGTGAGGTCATGGCGTACTTTAATTTTTATATATCATTTGATAAGAGTAAAGCATTTTTCTTATTTCCCTTCCATCTGATCCAGTACTTTTTGGGCCAGTCACTCACCCTAAACTGTAAGTTAGAACAGGAAGATCAAACTCACTTATAGCTTGGTCTTTATTCTTAGATGTCAAGACAGTTTTCAGTATTAGATTTAGCCTTCTGTAGTATTCTGTATGGAATTTTATTCTCATTGTTGATGTTTTATTGTTAATCCTTCATCTGTTCCTAAATATGTATACACTCCCTCCTGCTCAAGTTCCTTTATAGCATATTCTTGTCCTAGTGATATTTTCTTGGTGCTGCAGCTTTCATGTTTTAAATGTTGCTTATACACATTTATAATAAAAAATAACTTTCCTATATCATCTGAGAAAGTTGTAACTATATGTAATTGGGCTTTCAACTCCTCATCTCATGAGCTAGACAATTTTAAGTCTTCCACAAAAAGTAAATTTGGCGTCTTTAAACATGGTTGGATTCTGTGAACCACACTGAATCCATAGCCTATGCTTTTAAGTAAATGGCTGAATGGGTTAAGTCAACTCAAAACAACAGAGGAAACAGAGAATCACCCTGGAATAACCCCCTTTGAATTTTTATCTCTCTATTCTGATATAATTTCTATATTGTCAGGAGGCAAGTTATTGGTCTGTAGTTTTTATGATGGTTTTTAGGTTCAGTCTTAAGGAGGGATGAGCGTTATTTTGTCTGTTGTTAACCAGGTTGGTATCTGTTCAGGATGCACATACAAATAATTCTTACTCAGGGCTAAATCTTTGTGTAAACATGTTAATACTTTTAGCCAGAAGTTAGGCACTGCTTTGATACCTAGGGTTTTCCATTTAGGAGCTTTTCTTAATCTTGTCTCAATTACTGTGGCTGCTACTTCATCCCATTTCATATCCTCTCCATTAGAACTCTTTACTGTTTTTTAATTCTTCTATTTTTTTTTCATCTTTCTTATGTTCAGCATGGTCTTCATCAATATTTCTCCATAATGTGTCTATTTATTCCTGTTTTGGTGTTGTTTCTATTCCTTTTGCTTTTATTTCCAATTTTCTATAAAATGTTTTAGGGTCATCAATGAATTGCATATTCTGTAATTTTCCTTTATATTTATTTATGTTATCATCTAAGTTTTTTTGCCTGTGCTGATATTTTTTAGCTTATTATTGGCAATAGTGTATGATAGATCCTGGTCTGCTTTAATACTATCCATTGCTTTTACCACATCTATCTTTTTAAGTATTCTGTTTCATTTTCTGTACAGGCAGTGCCTGAGTTACAGACATTCGACTTACAGATGACCCGTAAATAAGAACAGGCTGCCTCAGTGTCGGAAATAATGTGGAAATAAATAATTATCTTTAAAGTTGCTCAAATCTTACCTTGAAATTAAGAATTCTGTTGTACTTTCCTTTTTCCCATTCATGAAGCTGCTTGCATGTCTTGTTAAAGCAGTTATTTCCGCCTTCACAGAGAACAAGAGATCCATTTGGTTAAGAGATCTCTGTGTTGGCAATTTGATTGGTCAAGATTGCTGGCTTGTGCAGTACACAGTATTGAAGGAGTTACTTTACTACACAGTAGAGTGGGCAAATGGCATTGTGGCTCACTAGGGTATAGATGACAGTAGGAGGTCTGGCAGAGGTTTGAAAGTTCAGGAAAGAGTGGAAAACATTTGTGGGTGATGCCTGTGGTACAGAAATGTGAAGTGAAGCTTAAAAAGAGGCAAGTTTAACATATTTTATTTGTATGGAATGTTCTAAGTACAGTAGAATGTTCCATGTACATTTTTTGACTTACATACAAATTTGACTTAAGGACAGACTAAAAAAATGTATCTTGTCCTTAACCCGGGGACTGCCTGTATTCTTCTAAGAGTGATACTTATCTTAATTGCATTACCGTTTTCGGTATTGGATGCTTCCATGGTGGTGGTGTTCTTGCTCCATTCCTTTCCTTTATTACTCTACATTTTTGTGGAAACACTTCTTCTGTTATTAAATCAGCTGTACAGTAACATATTCTATTAATTTCTATTATAATATAAGAATTTCTTTTAATAGTCCTGATTACTATATTCATGCTATTTACCATCTGTAATCTATTTCTTTCATCAGTTTTAAAATGTTTATTTATCTTTATTAGATCAAGAAAGTCTTCCCTTCTGGACTGAGCACATCTTCTTTGCTCCCTGTAGGTATTCCACACACAGTTTCAGAACATCTTTCTGTGACATATCCTCTTCAGGTGCATCCTGCTTCATCTAGTGCTGCTTCATAAAGGAACCAGGTGGCCCATCACTTTAGAATATTACCCAAGTCAGAGTTGTGACTGTTTCCTGCTCTTTCCCTTACTGTGCAATTTCAACTAGACATTTGTTCCGGTCTCCTAAAGAAGGTTCTAGAACATCACCATGTGGTAAATCTACTTCAGATAACTTCATCAAAAATCCACAAACAGAGGCTACAAGTTTGAATAATAATAATGAAAAAGAAAACAACCAAAATGCTCCTGATGGCTGGAGTGGCTTAAATTCATTTATTAAAATAAATTAAACCAAATATTTAGTATCTTCAGCCTCAAGCTACATCTTCATCAGAATAAATAAATAAATCTCACACTTACAACCCTTTTAAATGTATCAGCATGATCACATGATAAATAACAGGTGACCAAATAATTTACATTTTTTTCTTATTTCCATTTCTTTTTAACACTGCTGCATAATTAAACAGTTCGTTAAGTCCTGGACTTAGATATGCATTCAAAATAATCTGCCATTTGATTTTTTAAAAAATCTAATTCTTCTTCCTTGCAGCCATTAATTTTTTTAGAAATAAAATCAACTACTGTAAAATTGAATTTCTTGAAATTTTTACATGTCATATAATGTTTTGCCAAGATGTTCTTGTCATTTCTTTAATAGCAGTATTTGTCATGTGATTTCTTTTATATTGGGAAGACAAAGACAGCTTAAGAAAAGGATATATGAACATCAATATGCCATTAAATTAAAAAATAAGTGTTTCTAAAAATTTTTATGACAACAAGGAAGAAAAAGAATTTTTAGAAATCAAATGGCAGATTATCTTGAATACTTATGTAAGTCCAGGACCTAATAATGGAATGGTTACTTATGCAGCTGTGTTAAAAAGAAACAGAAATAAGGAAAAATATAAATGATTTGGTCACATGTTATTTATCATGTAATCATGCTGATGAGATTGAAAAGGGTGCTACTGTGACAATTATTTATTCTGACGAAGACCTAGTATGGGGTCGAAAGCACTAAATATTTATTTATTTGACATTTTTAACTGAGTAAGTCTGACTGGGCAGATGCCCTTTTTCAGCAGAGACATGAGGAGAAAAGCTCCAAATAGAAAGTTAAATATAGTAAGTATTAAACAAATTAGCATATGAGGAATACAGTTTTGTCTTATACATAGTTAGAAAAAGAATTATACAAAACTTAGTAAAAATACATTGAAACAGAGATATGTCATACATTATCAAATTATAAATCACTACAATAGTAAAACAAACAGCATAACAAAAACATTTGCAGCATACAAGTTGACAGTCAATACAAAGGTAGTGAAGTAAAATAAGATTGTGGATCTATAGTTGTTTGCAGTTAAAAGGAGCCCTATAAGTGATATAGAAAGAGTCAGAGAAATGGATTAAATGGATTATAGTGACAGAGAGGAGAATGCAGTAATATGAAAAGGCTGTGAGGGTTCAACACTGAAGTTAGATATTTTAATATATCTTACAAAGACACAGACTTATGAAGAGCAAACATTCAGGGCAGAGAAGGTAGAAAATTAAGTTGGTCATTAGGGGAGCAGGTCCAGTAGTTTAGCAGATACTCCTTTAGTACTTGTTTGAAACAGTTTGTGTTATGAAGTGATTGAATCTAGAGAGGACGTTTGTTCCAAGCAGAGGTGATTGAGGGATTATAAAGTAGTTTGCCAGTGGATTTATTGGGTTAGTAGATTTGGAGGAGATGTTGGTCAGAGCTGTGTAATTCATGGTTAGGAACATAGAGAGTGATAAGAGTTGCAAGAGTAGGGCAGGCTAGGGGTTGGTGAAAGATAGAGTGAGTCAGGTGAAGCTGAGGCAGGAGGAGATGATGATGAAATTCTAGCCAGTGGAGTTTTTTTTCAGAGAAAGGCAGTGGTATGAGCAAAATGGGAGATTGTTGGCAAATCTAGCTATTTTATTGTATGTGAGTTCAGTTTAGTCAAAAGTTTCATTTTGAGGCTAGTTAGAATTGGGGCAGCATATAATAGGGTAGGGAGTAAGTAGGCCTGAGCTATGGACAGTTTAGATTCTTATTGTTTAGATTCTTATGTTAGAAATTTTTTTGTTTCTATAAAGTAGTCTGAGTTTTTGGTTGGACTTTTTGATGCACTTATTGATGTGAATGTCACATTTAAGTTCATCATCAAAGAAAACCCTGAGTAATTTAGTGTGGGATTCAGCCTTAATAATAGTGCTGTTTAATGTGGAACTGAAGGTAGATTTGAGGTGTTGGAGAGACTTGGGGAGGAAGAGGAAGACTTTTCTTATTACGGTTAAGTAGAAGTAGGTTGTGAGCCATTTTTCAACAGAGTGCAAAGATTCTTCTGTGAGGGTAAGTAGGTGAGGTAGATTGTCAGAAGTAGAAATAGTAGTAGAGTCATCAGCATATTGCATTAGTGAGGAGTGTGGACAGGATGTTATTAGTAAAGATGTTGAATAACAGGGGCCCTAGGATGGAGCCTTGGTGGACCCTGGTTTGAATGGAGAGGAATTGGGAAGTCGCAGAGAGCCATTTAACAGATTGTAGTTATTATTTGACAAGTAACTAGAGAATCAGTTGAGAGGAGAGCTGGAAAGATTAAGGTCAGCAGGTTTGGAGAGAAAAAGGTTGTGGGACACAGTGTCGAAGGTTTAGAGAGGTCAAGGAACAGGCATGAGACTAATTTGTTATTGTCAAGAGATGTGGAGATAGAATGAGTAAAATATATTAGTGCGATGGTTATGCTGTGATGAGGGCAAAAACCATGTTGTGTAGGGGGTTATGAGATTTTTTTGAATGAGATGTGTAATGAACTGTTTATGTATGCATTTTAGAGAGGGGAGATAGAATAGCAATAGGCCTGAAATTAGAGGGTTCGGTAGAGTTACTTCCTTTATGTAAGGAAGAATGATATAGAACTTTCCTGAATTGACCTACTGATAAGTATGGAGATAGGATAGGCAATGGAAAAAGCTGGTGATTTGGAGTAGAGAGGTAGCAAGTTATCAGCAGAAGGAGAGCAGGGTTTAAGTTTACTGAGGAGTGATCTAAGAAGTGAGGATAGGCTTACGAGAAAAGAAAGTTGTGTTGGAGGGTGGGGGGGGTATCTGGGTAGGTATTATTGTCTGTCTTTGTTAATTTCTATGTGGAGTCTATGAAAAAGGTGTGGCAGTCTCAAGGAGAGGGATTTGGTGCAGATGGGTTTCCTGGGTGTAAGAGCTTGTTGATGGTACTCCAGAATTTTTGGGGTTAGAATGGGGGGGGGGGTTCTGTGGATTAAGGTAAAATGTTTTTTGTTAAGATTGATTTGTTTTTTAGTTAAATTCCAAAGTTCTCTATAGAGCTGGAGACTGGAAGGAGGTTTGAATTTATGCCAGGTTTACCAAATGCAGTCTTTCCTGTGTGTGAGGGAGAGATTGTCTTTACTTATCCAGGGTCCAAACTTGGACTTAACTCTAATTTTCCTGATGGGGCCAAGGAATTAAGAGTGTTAAGGAAGATGCTGTTGAATTTTAGAACAGCTTCATTGAGGGAAAGATCAGAAAGGAATGACCAGTTAATGGAGGAGGTGTTTGAATATTTCAGAGTTGAAGTTTGATAGGTTATGTCAGTCTTTATATTTGTGCGATTTAGATGTTTGGGGTAAGTGCTGCTTGATGGAAGTAGGGAGATGATCACTAAGTGTAGTACTAGTACTGGATTGTTGATTAATACAAGTAGGGGAGGTGAAGAGTTGGGTGAAGCCACATAGGCTAATGCTATTTTTGGGAGAGTTAGAGGGCAGACTATTGCAGTCTATGTTACTATCACCTAATATCATAAGAGATAGTTTGTAAGATCCTCATGAGAAAGATTCAAGGGTACGATGTTATTGCCAGGAGGTATATAATGGAAGAGATGTCTATTTGGTTGAATTTATTTTAGTAAACTAATTTAAGCTACTCCAGCCACCTGGAGGTTTTTGGTAGTTTCCTTTTTCAGATCTTCTTCAGATGCCTACTGCTGCACCTGCTGTTACTTAATTTGGGAACAAATTGTTTATTCGTGCTGAGACATTACCTGTGTTGGATTCTCCACACCAAATCTTTCAATTTGCAGATAAGCCATAACTTCAGTTCAAATTGTTTAACTTCTGCCATACTAATCCTCATTTAAACATTTACCTTTGAGATAACACACACACACACATATATATATATATATATATATATATATATATATATATATAGATATATATATATATATATATATATATTTTTTGTATTGTGAAAGTTTCCATATCTGGGTGCGTTTGCCTATATTTCTCTTCAAGTATTTTTGGAGCTGCTGATTTTTTATTGATTAATTTGGCTTTCTCCTTTGTATGAATATTGCACCCTACCAGATCTCTTTTTCCCCCATATCCATGTTTCTTTTTTATACCTTTCAAAAATCTTTGGGTTTTGTTCTTTATATTTTTGCATTTCCACTGTCACTGTCACTTCTTTTTTTCCAGATAGGCCAACGTTTCTTCATCTATGTAATGTTTTTCATGGGTCTGTTTTATTAAGCAATATTCTCTTGCACCATAGCCAAATTATGGAACTCTCTCCCACCCACAATTACCTCCGTACCATCATTCACCCACTTAAAAACTTTACTAAAAGCTCACCTAAAAACATGCTGACTATGCCCTTACAACTCCCACTCTAATATCACCCACCCCATCCAACCACTGCCTTTCTTTCCACTCCACTAACTACCTTGATTATAGCAAGCTCAGATGCTCATAAACCTAGTACTTATTATACAGCAGGAACTTCTTATTTTAACATTTGTTAATGTCTGTTATGTACTTCACAGATAAAGATTCTAGTTGTCTACTGATGTACTATGTTCTTGATCTGTAAATATGTTGTAAGTAATTGCTATGTAAATTGTTAATCGCTATGTAATCCAATGTAACTACTGTCTGTTTATTTTAACTGTGGAGCTTTTCTCCCCGGGCCTCTGCTGAAAATGGACCTACGTCCAGTCGGACACTCCCGGTCAACAAATATAAATAAGTAAATAAATAATGATTTAAAATTTTTATTTGAAGCTTTTGATAGTTTTTCATGTGCAGATATTTTTCTTTCATCTAATTTCTCTCTAAATCATTCTGAATATCTTCTTAATTGAAATAGTAACAATGCATCATTTCTTCCTTATCCTCAGTAGTCCACTTTATTATCTTTATGGATCTTTTTTGAGCTGTCATTTTTTTTATTTTTGTGAACTTCTACTTCCTTCTACCACAGGGGGGCCATCTTCCCCCTGAACTTACCTTAAGCCTGTTGTAGGAATGTTTCTGTGTCTTAATGATTCCATGCTGCTTGTTTTTTTTTTTTTCAGTTGTGGCATTAGCTGGATTGGGAATTTTTTAAACCTGGGGTCTGCCCCCCCCTCCCCCCAGCTGTCTTTTTTATTTTTTAATGTACCATTTTCCATGATATATGCTGTATAAAAATACAGTCAATATATATTAATGTCATCTTGGTGATATTTTTTCTGTTAAGTCAAATGCCATGTTTCTTTAGCTCTTCTAGGACCTTTCAGAAATTCTTCTTCAGTTTGAATCATCAAGATATGGTCAAGGTAATGCTCTATATTCAGGATTTATTAATGCGACTGTTCCTGTACAGTTTTTGATAGCTAGCAAGGACACTGATTTAAAAACTAAGCAGTTATGTCAAAATATCCATGCATACATATCGGTCATTAACAGCTGCTTAAAAACTACTTCCACTTTCATATGTAGTTACTCTTCAGCCAAGTCAGTTTTCATTACATACTACCATTGGTAGTGACTCAGATGTGTCCCCTCTTCTTAGAAGGGATACTGTAATGTTTGTAACATTAGATTAATGGTTACCTTGATGCATCTGCATGCACAAACATCTCTGTTTCTTTGTTAACGCTGTTACATCTTATACAGTATGTTGGTATTTTCCAGCCTTTCCAACTCTTACATCATGTTAAAATTGAGTGCAGGGAACACCTTTCTACCTGCCTAAAATTTTGATCAGATCCAGATATCTTGACATACATTATGCCAGTCTGAAACTTTCCAATTTCAGTGGCTTCTCAACCTTTGCATTGGTAGGCAGTTGCAGCTTTACGATGCAGTACCATTTCATTTCTGCCTTCTTCGATCATTCTCAGCCATACAGGGCTGGGTTTCCATTATCACATACCTACGACTCAGTAATCTGTCTGCCCTTCATATTCTCCAAGCATATGCATTTTACCCTAGTAACCACATTCCCTAGGTATAGATCTTTATCATGGTCTGCCATTTGTAATGGTGTGTGAGTACACATTTTATAATCTTACATAAAAAGCACAGACAAAACCCATCTTCTGATGAACTCCATTTTAAGTGCCAAACCAGCCATTTTTGGGTGACCGTTATTATTTTTGGCCTTTATCGTCATGCTGTTTATTTCAAAACATGTCAAATCATGTTGCTTACCCATTTCTATTTCATCTGACAGACCGTTTCTGCCTATTTCCACCATTGTTTCATAGGTTTCACTCTACATTTACCTCTCTACCACTTAGGTTTACTATAGAGTTATTTCAACTACTTTTATTTTTACACACCCTCTCATTTTGACCTCTTATGTTACCTTCTATAGTCTGTCTGCATCATCATATTTTGCCGCACCAAAAGCATGCTTATTTCAGTAAGAGATACGCAGTTTATTCTCAGTCAGATCTTACTATAGCTATTTTCACCGTAGACACGGCTATGTTTAATGCTGTGTTTAAAAACTATTTTTTTTAATCTTCTCACAGTACATGCCATACAAATCTCTCTGGTAATGCATCTGCTAGTCCTTCACCAAAGTGGCATTCTTCAGACAGTCTTTGCAGCTCTGCCATATACTCTGATTTAGTGGATTCCTCATCTGAGTTTATTTATGACACCTTTTTGTCAGAAAGGTTTCTGTAAGTTTTTTTTACATGATTTCTGAATGATTTTTCAACTGGTTTAGCTCATGCTTTTAGACTTTTCAATAGTTTCTAGGGTCTGATGCCAGTAACAATACTGAAACTCGATTCATCAAAATATCATTAATATTACAGATCTAAACAACTCTTCTATATCAGTATAGGTTATGCTGTGTCTTTTTGTAATTGTTTCTGTTTTCATATACTGCCATTTTGTTCACTTTTCTGGCCTACCTGCTTTACCCACTTCATTGCGTATGCACTTATAATGCAGTGTCACTATTGTGTTTACACTAACAGTAACCTCATACACCTTATTTTAGTTCTCATCACTGATTCTTCATTATTAGTTCTCCCTTTGTACTTTGTAAAAAACACCAGTAAATTCACACCCACTTAATTGTTGTGGGATCATATGAAAACTCAGTTGTTGCCATTTTAATAATACTTACTTATAAAAATTTGCTGTGAAAGATTTATTTAGATATCCAGTCATTGATCTAGTTATTAAATGCATACATTTCCTGTTTCTCTCTTTTAGCAGGTTCATTTATGCTATTCCATTTAAATGATTGTTGTTGTTTGTCTTTTTGGCTTTTCCCGGTTAGGGGTCGCCACAGCTGAACTCCAGTCTGCTAATGATTGGCAGTAGATTTTTTTATGGTGCCGAGCTGCCAGCCTGATGCCCAAACTTCAGGGAAGGCACGCCCATTCACACATGTCTTTCGGAGGCCACTCAACCATGGGGAGGACATGCAGACTCCACACAGAAGGCATTCCAGCCATGAATCGAACAGGAGAACCTCTTGCTGTGAGGCAACAACGCTACCGGTGTACCACCGCGGCTTCCTATTCCATTTAAATGGTACTGACCTGAATTCCCAGTCATTTACTTGTGCCCTGAAAACACTCTGTGGTAATTATGTCACATAATTCCTTCTATCGCTACTATTGAGCTATGACTACTTCTTATGCTCATTCCTTCAGTGATTTCACTCCTTCAGGTATGAGCCTGCATTAGTTTTCCATCTTATACACTGTGCTACAAATAATTCTAATCCATGTTCCATTCAAGCATATCTGTTCCCTTTTTCTGGAAAAATGCACATACAGATTGGCGCTGACAATTTCTTTGACATTTGATTCTTATGCATAAACAGTATGTGAAAGTAGAGATATGTGTTAACACATCTTTACTATATGATATATATAATACATTTTGTTAAATGGGCTAGAAGATTCATAGGTGAGTACTAGGCTAATTGCCCTGGGGCCTTTACAAGCCTAGCCGTAGGATTACCCTGGCATCGTGCCACCCAACCTTAGTTCCCAATGCCTCTGTCAGGTAGAGCCACTGGAGTTATCCATGGGGGGAATTTTCTATTTCCCATCCACTCATCAAGATTTCTCTTGAAGAGGGTCAGTGAGGTGCTCTGCTTGACATGTATGGGAAGTCTATTCCATAGCATGGGCAGTCTCTGTGTTATGAACCTGGCCCTCCAGTACGTTCTGTTGATTGTGGTAATGAAGTTGAAGTCTCTGGAGCATGTGGTGCAAAGGGATTGGGATTTCTTTAGATGCAGCATTTCTAACAGAGCTGAGTCAGACATGGCTTTGTAAGTCAAGCAGAGATCGCCTCTAAGTAGGCGATATGAGATAGAGAATAGTTGTTTTTTTTTTTTTAGTCTGTCCATATAGGACAAGTGTTTAAGGCCTAGGATCCGCTTTGTGAGGTACTTTTGTGGCCTCTCCAGTTGTGGCAGGTGTCTAGTGTGGTACATGCCAAATGAGGCATTGTACTTGATGATTGGCCTAATGAGGGAAGTGTAGACGGAGACAATGACTTCTTTCTTCATGGATGCAAAACCCTTAGTAATGAGATGTGCCATATAGAAGGACTTTCTGATCACAGTGGCAATGTGTTGATCAAAAGAGAGGTTGGTGTCAACCTGTGTTCCCAGATCTTTTATAATGCCTTTTGTGCTCAGTGGGCTACCATCGATGTGGTAATTCATGGGAACTGGGTTTTTCCCAAAGGGGATGACGACACATTAAGCTTAAGGCCATGGTTCTGATGCCAATTGTTGGTCTCAGTGAGGCCATTCTGAAGGATGTCAACATCACATGGGGAGTTAATAATAGCTCCCAACTTGCAATCATCTGTGAACTTTGTCAGCCAGAGTTCCTTCATGTTGGCCTGGACTTCAGAGAAGTAGGTGCCAAACAGGAGAGGACCCAGGACTGAACCCTGTGGGACTCCACTCGTAACTAGTCAATGGTCTGACGGAGTCAGCTACTTTCACACTGTAGGTTCTATCTGTGAGCCAGTTTGCAACCCACCTAGTGATATAGGGGTTGATGCCTAGCTTAGTGAGTTTTTTTATGATTCCTGATTGGGGAATGGTATCAAAGGCCTTGGCCAGATCAAGGTAGGCTGTATGAACCACCTTGCCTTCATCCACAGCTCTGGTGACTGACTCAAAGAAGTTGACCAAGTTGAGCAGTCATGATCTACCCTTCACAAAACCAAACTGTGTAGGATCCAAAGTTTGGAGATTCCCTGTATCCTTGTTTATTAGGTCCATGATGATGCATTCCATAGCTTTGTATATCAGACTCATCAGGCTAATGGGGCAATAGCTCCCAGGGTCTGTAGTCACTCCTCCTTTGTGGAGCGGGATGACTGTAGCAGGATGCCATTCGATAGGGACAAAGCCTGAGGTGAGGCTGTGATTGAACAGGGCACACAGGTGAGGTGCCAGTTCACTCTGTAGTTCATGTAGAACACAGTCAGGGATATTGTCAGGTCCCATAGAAGCTATATTCTTGGCCTTGGACAGTGCTGTTTTAACCTGTGCAACAGTAATACTGAGTGCCTGGTGGTGTACTGGTATTGTGATTCAGATGGACCATTTTTCACGTTCAGTTCAGGAGAAACAGATCACATTGTAACAGTATATGTATAGCATAAAATGTGAAGAGCAATGAATATGAAGTTTTTAAACGGTATTAAGTAGTTTCTTAATTTTAAAACAAATATCACATGCATTACAGGGATACATGTATACATATACACATGCCCTTGCAGTTTACCTATGACACACTGCTCTACACTGCCTCCGGTAATAGTAAGGATAGCCTTAAGGCTGTTATATGCATTAATGTATTATGTTTCATTCTTTAGCCATTAGAAAATGGGCAGGTTTCATGGCAGCATATTAAGCCACCCTGTAGCTTCTGTTTTATTTATGCTTGCTAAATGTGGTAGTCAAAAAATAATAAGAAGTTGCTGTTTTACCTTTATCATGTTAACTGTAACTTAAAAATAAACATGATGCTGTGTGTGTGTGTGTGTGTGCATATATTTATATATGTGTGAGTGAGAGAGACAAGTGTCTTTTTTTTCAAACTCCTTTATTGAATTAGCACTTGTGACAGGCAAATTTACATTCATATAAAAGAAAACTCACTATAATTAACATAACAAACATTTTACTTCACATATATTACTATATATCATATAACCAAAACAACATTACATACATTTTTCAATTCCTGCCTTTCTTTTGCCTTTTTTTTTCTTTAAAAAAAAAAAAATACAACATAATCATGGTTGCAAGCATTTTACATCAAAACCCATACTGTCACACTCCCAGGTGCAAACATCATGCATCACTTTTAATCTAGCCAATCTTTTTCAGTCAAACATTACATAGCTCATTTAAGTCTTGCCGCCTTTTAAAGCTCATTCCTTCCTTGAATGTATTGGTCCCACGATTACCATTTTTTCCTATGTAGTCTGCTCCTACCCTTCTTAGTATAAGTGTCTTAAGGTAAGGTAAGGTCTATCTATACAGCAGGTGTACAGTGGACTAAGCCACATATACCAAGAGTAAGTCTTTTAGAATCGGGCCCAGTCTGCTTGTGCATCTCTCAAATTCTTTGTTCAGCAACTCTGGACACAGCATTAAATGGAATTTGCGGGAACAATGCATAAGTTCATATATGATTACTAGGCTGGCATCCCTGAAGTTTTTTTTTAAGCCAAGACATGCTCTTATTTGTAATTAACAGGTTATAATATCAGTCTTTTTATAGAGAAGGTATAATTTGGGTATGAGTTGGTGAGCATTTACAAGCCTTTTCTTTCTAATAGGGACATAGGTGGCCAACCACTGGTAGATTTACAATGATTCATCCTATTATCTAAGTTGTGCTTAAGTAAGTGCAGGGAAGCAATCTGTTTCATGTGGATGGGATGCCTCTTGCAGAAAAGGAGTAGTCTCTGAGATAAATACCTGTCCCTCCAACATATTATATTTGTGTTACAATCAAAGATTGGGTCCCTAAAGTGTTTCCGATGCTACTTGTGTTATGGATGTGCAACATATTCTAAATTGCTGGACCAGAGACTGCTCTTAAGACATAAATAGTCCATCAGCAGTCTGTAGGCGACAGACTACATGGACAAGGCTTTGAGGCCAATTGCATAAGGCATATTTTCTAATCTGTGTTTTCTTTTTGTGAGAGACTTCAAAGGATGCTCCAGTTGTTGCATATGCCTGGTCAGGTACATACTGCTGGAGTTATTGTACTCAATTTGTCTGATGTGTGCCGAGTGCGACTGAACTATAGCATCTTTGAACTTTGATGCCGTATCCTTGCTTATACGTTGCACACCATAGAATGATTTCCTTGATACAATAAATACGTGATGGTCAAAGGAAAAGTCTCAGTCTATGTGCCTTCCTAAATCTCTGACCACAGTGTAAACTCTAGGAGCATGTTATCAGTGGAGTAATTTCCAGGGTGGTTGTCTTTCCAAAAGACATTATTATGCATTTAGGACATGTCAGGACTTAATGGAAGATTTTCTGCCTTTGGTGGATTTTATGACTGGACCTAGTTTGAACTCAAGAGAATTGGAGGCCAAAAATGAGCAGCCCTAGCACTCATCTTCTAGTGGGTCCAATAGATTGTTTGAAGATATTAAGGAGGTATCCTGAGATGTTATCAGATCCCATTGATGTAGTGTTTGGCACTGAGGACCTGTTCCCTGGTGTGGTTGGGGGTATTTCTTCATAGGTGTATGAGGGGAGGACAGGGGAAAGCAGGGTAAAATTTATAGCTGAAATTATTAGCCAGAGGATTTGCTATATCCTCTGTCTCAGTTTAAGTGGCTCCATTTACAATTAGATCAACTCATTGCTGTGTATTGCCTTTGAGATTTCTGACATAGCTGAAGTATGCCTTATGGGTGTCCTTAGACTAGGAGGCTACCGTTACCTAAATTTGGTTGTGGTAAACTTAATTGATCCACTCTTTAATTTTAGGAGGGAGCTGTTACCTTGCTGGGCATTGCACTTTCTATTTTTTGCAATGATTTTTTTTGTTTTGTTATGCAATCTATTTATGTTGGAATTTCAGCAGGGTGGCTTGTTTTTAGAGTTTGTCCTGTGCTTATTTCTGGTAAGTACCACTGCGTTTAAGCAACTGCATACATGATTGTACAGGGTATTTGTTAACAATTCCATGTAGTCACCAATGCTCCCTGGATTTGTGTGGGGCTTGACAATTTTGCCAGGGTGTCACTTTGAAAGTAGGAAGTTAGCCTTGGAATAATTCCTAAAAGAGCCAGTGATACCTGGTTTCCTAGGTTTTATTTTTATTTTGAAGGTGCTGGCTTTATAGTCTGACCTAACAAGTGAGGAGTTACAGTCAGGGTGGGGTTGGTGCAATGTTCCACAGTATTGGTGAGGAGCAGGTCAAGTATGTCTGTGCCCCCTAGTGGGTGTACATACTGGTTGGTCCAGCTACAAAGAAAAATGATATGCTGCAGCAAAAAAAGTTGTCAGTTGCTGAGAGTAGGGTAAAACACTTTAAATTCTTTAATAGTTCACAAACAAACATTATAGGTAAGCACTTTCACAGTTGCCTGCTTCCTCAGACCTTAATACGAAGACAATTAATAAAGATGCATTTATACATTACTACAGCCAATGACACCAATTTAGTTAAGATTAGTTAACATTAAGATGTTTCACTACCCTCTCCTTCAAAATATGATTAGTTTTTCCAACATAGAAGCATTCACATAGTTTACATTTAGCCATATATACTATGTCTCTAGTGGAACAATCTGCACAGAATTTGAGTTCTAAGGGCTCCTTAGAAATGGGATGCATCACCATACAAACTGGCCAAGGTGTAGGAGACTGCATACAGATGCAGAACCCGTAAGGGAAGCTTTGAATTGACTTACATCTGACCTTATGGAGAGGAGTTATAAAGCTGAGGAAATAAAAAAGGGTATGGAAGAGGTTGATAAACTGGATAGAACAAAGACTAGACCATATTATTCAGAACAAACTTCCACTGAAGAAGGGAGAGAGATAACATCTATTATGAAGGTGAAGAATAGGATGTGTCTGACTTATTCAGCAGGGGTTAGAAGAATTTGTGAGGTAGTGAAAAGAAATTGGCCCATCTTGTTAGCAGATCCTAAAATAAGCATGGTAATAGACTCTACCCCTCAGTTTAGTTTTAAAAACTGTAAAAACCTGAAGCAGCGACTTTGTTACTAGCAGAGCAGATGCAAGGAACATCTTTTATCACAATGTAGGGGAACTCATGCATGTAGAGCTTGCATAGCCTGCCCTAGTATTTGGCCTGTTTGTATGGTGATGCATCCTATTTCTAAGGAGCCTATAGAACTCTCATTCTGTGCAGATTGTTCCACTAGAAACATAGTATATATGGCTAAATGTAAACTATGTGAATGTTTCTATGTTGGAAAAACTAATCGTATTTTGAAGGAAAGGGTACTGGAACATCTTAATGATATACGTAATAAGAAACAGACTAATGCACTGGCAAAGCATGTCTTAGAAGCAGTTGCCCGCCCATGCTGTATATTTGATCTGTGACACTCCTCCCAGTCTAGTGTCATTAGTTCACTCAATCTAATAGAGAACATTTGTGAAGGCCAACAAACTCAGATTCTTAACGTTTAATTAACTTCTGTTCCAGCTTTCTCCATTTCCACTTTACTGGAAAAAAAAATTCTATGCTTGCTTTCCCCCCTTCCTGTGGCAGGTCAGATACGGATTTGCTGTGTCCAGGACTGTTTGTGAGCGCCTAAGCCCCCACACTTAACTGTGGTTAAACTATTCCTGGCATCATAAAGTCTGTTCTTCAAAATTTCCCTTGCAACTAGCCAGCTTTTTAATTTTAGCACTCATCTGTTTCTTTGATCTCAGCACTTGTTCAGAACTCATTGTAAGCACTAAATAAGTTACAAATTACTACAGCACTCAACTTTCCTCACTTGTCTAGAGGAAAACAATTTTTAGTACTTAATAAATAAGCACCTATTCAGGCATGTCTAAAGGTCAGCTCCTGGTGTTTTCTCCTGTCTACCTGATGAATCTGGGCATCTTGGGACAATGCAGCAATTGCCTCATGTACACAGACAACCCTCTCCTCCTACCACCCAACACTACGACCTGTGAGAGATGCACTTATATAGCCAAACTGGAAGCAAAGCTCTCTTCACCAAAGACTGGCCTAGACAGTCAAGAGGAGAAGGTAAACACTTGCACTGCACCACACTCATCACATAGTCCCTCAAAACCTACACCACCAAAACACACACACAGAACCACAAAACACACACCTACATTCGCGGAGGCTCTCAGTACTAATCTGCCCAAACAACAGAGACCTCCAAAGCAGAAATGCAAGCAACCTCCACCCCAACACAACCCAAATGACACATAGCCCACATACTCAGTGTGCCACTCAACTACAGCCCATAAGGTGTAATGTACCCAACACTCTAGTCATAGGTGACTCTATAGTCAGGCACACTGATGTTCCACTCGCCAGGCTAAACAAGGAAAAAGTTACTGTCAGATGCCTTGTCAAGTGCCAGGATCCACCACATAACGCACACTCAGGTCACTCCACAACAAGTACAAATATGACTCTGTCATTGTCCATGTTGGTGTGAATGACCTGAGACATACCTCCCTGGACTACATGAAAAGAGACATGGAGGAGCTCTCTGATATTGTAGCCCAGGCTGGTATGACCCTAGCCCTGAGTAGCATCCTGTCATCACCCAGAATGACACCACAGTACAAGGACAAAATGATTGACTTTAACAACTGGCTATGCTTCTGGTGTCATTCTAACAGAATCCAGTATCTGTCTGCCTGGGATGACATGATCGACAGACCACGCTGCTTTGCCAGAGATGGCCTGCACCTGTCGCCCTTGGGATTCCGGATACTGACAAAGGCTCTTGCCACCCCTATAGTGCCTTTTTTATGCAAGGTTTAAATGACAAATTCACCACTGTAACAGGTACAAGCAAGCACAATCTGAGGGTAATGCTACTCATGCTAGAAGTCTAAACCTCAAAATGCACTCACTAGAGGCACTCCTTAAAATGGAGAACATCGACATCTGTGCAGTGACAGAGACCTGGATCAAAGCTCCAGAGAGCACCCCTGCATTACCAGGCTATAATTCATACCACACCTTTCGACCACCAAACCCGGACTGAAACACTAAAGGTGGAGGCGTGTCCATATTCATTAAGGATATCCACACCTCCAAGCTAGTTGCTCAGCATAATGCATCCGAGATTATCCAAGTTCAACTAACTCTGGGCAAAACCGCAATCCAGATTGTAGCTTGCTACAGACCCCCCACCATGCCCCAGGATTCCCACTCCTCTTTTCTTGATACACTGGAAAATATTAAGGTACAACCCAACACTCTAATAATGGGTGATTTCAACTACCCTACCATTAACTGGGAAAACTACTCATGTACCAACTCTTTTGCTCAACATTTTCTGGAAATCATCAATTCCAATGCTTTGGATCAACTTATCCACACCCCCACCAGGGACAGCAATATCCTAGACCTGGTCATCACCAACATGGGTGACCGGTGTTCCACACCAGCAGTCAGCTCCTCATTGGTCAGATCCAACCACAAGCTAATCACCCTAGACATCCACATCCCGCTTCCACCCCCCATTAGGAAAACAACCATAAAAAATTTCTCCAAAGCCAACTTCACACTTCTTAAGACAGAAGTGGCAAACTTCACGACACCCATGCAGATGGACAATAGAGGTACGACTGCTGAATCCTACACAAATGCACTTTATAAGCACTTACACGAGAGCATGGATTGTGCTATCCCTAACAGAACCAAGATGCTATCCTCCAAAAAAAGGAAGCCAATCTGGTGGTCTTCTGCCATAAACAAACTACAACAGAAGAAAGAAACTGTTGCAAAAAAGAGTAAAATCCCACGATTGGAGGAACTCCCTGGTCAGCTTCAATAAGAAGCTGAGATCTCTCATAAAATCTTCCAAAGCTAGTTATGAAAACAAAATTGCCACTGATTCTAAAGGCAACCACAAAGCATTCTGTAGCTATGTCAAAAATCTCAATGGCAACACTCAGATCTGCTCTGAGTTACAGCACAATGACACTAAATATACAGAACCAACTGATATTGCCAACATCCTGGCAGATAAGTTCAGTGCTAACTTTACCCCCCTCTCACCCCCTAAAGGGCCCATCTTTATACCGGAAGAATGCAAAGTTCCTGTAATCATGGCTGCACAGGTAAAAACTTCACTCTCAAAAGCCAAGAACACAGCATCCATGGGACCTGACAACATCCCAGGCTGCCTTCTACATGAAATACAGAATGAACTGGCACCCCACCCAAGTACCATGTTCAATCATAGCCTCACCTTAAGCATTGTGCCCATTGAATGGCGCACTGTAACATTTATCACACTCCACAAAGGGGGGGCCACAACAGACCCCGGGAACTACCACCCCATTAGCCTGACGAGCCTCGTCTGCAAGGCCATGGAACGTATCATCATGGAACTCATAAACAAAGACATTGGAGATCTCCAAACTCTGGACCCCATACAGTTTGGGTTTGTGAAAGGCAAATCATGTCTCCTAAACCTGATAGACTTCTTTGAAGTAGTCACCAAAGCCGTAGATGAGGGTAAGGTGGTTCACACAGCCTATCTAAATCTCGCCAAGGCTTTTGACACCATCCCCCACTCTAGAATTATAGATAAACTCACTAAACTAGGTATAAATCCCTATGTCACAAGATGGGTTGCCAACTGGCTTACTGAAAGAACCCACACTGTGAAAGTAGCAGACTCCAAATCAGACTTCAGACCAGTAACAAGTGGAGTACCACAAGGTTCAGTCCTGGGTCCTTTCCTGTTTGGTATCTACTTTTCTGAAGTACATGCTAACACAGAAGGTGTTTGGCTAACTAAATTCACAGATGACTGCAAACTAGGAGCCATAATTGAAACTCCTAACAATGTGGACATCCTACAAAAGGGCCTCACTGAGACAGATGCCTGGTGTCAAAGACATGGTCTCAAGCTCAATGCCAAAAAGTGCATTGTCATCCCCTTTGGTAAAAACTCTGTACCCATGAACTACCACATAGGCGGTAGTCTACTTAACACCGAAAGTGTGATAAGAGACCTTGGGACACAGGTGGACAGTAGTCTCTCCTTTGATGATCACATCACCACAGTGGTCAGGAAATCCTTCTACGTGGCACACCTCATCACAAAAGGTTTCTCATCCAGATAAAAAGAGGTAATTGTTCCCCTCTACTCATCACTCAGACCCATTATAGAGTATAATGCCTCTTTTAGTATGTACCTCACAAGACATCTACAACAACTGGAAAGTCCGCAAAAATACCTCACAAAGAGGATTACTGGCCTCAAACAGATACCTTACGCAGACCGTCTCAAAAAACTCCAGCTTTACTCTGTCGCATATTGCCTACTCAGAGGCGATCTCTGCCTAACATACAAAGCTGTGTCAAACCCAGAGCTGTTGGACATGCTCCACTTAAAGAAATCCCAATCCCTCTGAGCTACACACTCCAGGGACCTAAACCTTGTCACCACAATAAACAGAACATGCTGGAGGGATAGATTCCTGTCCCAGATACTTCCCATACTCTGGAACAGACTACCTATCTATGTCAGACAGAGCTCCTCATTAACACTCTTCAAGAAAACATTTTGATGATTGGATGGGTAATAGGAAATTCACCCCGAGGATCACTTCTGTGGTTCTGCTTGACAGGGACACAGGAAAATAATTTTCTTGGGTGGCGAAAGCCAGGGTACCTTTTTGGCTAGGCTTGTATAGGCCCTAGGGCCAGTAGCTTAGTACCTACCTATGAACCTAGGAACCTATGAGGCAACCATAGTTTTAAATTCTTAGTGCTACAAAAAATCTTAGAAAATTTAAGAGAAGGTGATGTGAGTAATGAAACAGAATGTGTGGAACTCAGGTGGATAATTGATTTTAAAGCATATGCCCCTCCAGGTCTGAACAGTGCCATCTCTTTAAAACCTGTTCTTAGGAAAAGGAATTTGCCTCATTAACTAAATTGGTATCATTGGCTGTAGGAATGTATAAATGCATCTTGATTAATTGTCTTTGTATTAAGGTCTGAGGAAGCAGGCAACTGCAAAAGCGCTTGCCTATACTGTTTGTTTGTGGACTATTAAAGAATTTGAAGTGTTTTACCCTACTCTCAGCAACTGACAACTTTTTTTTGGTTTGTCTGATACCAGTGGTACTCTATATTTTTTACAAAGAAAAATGACTCAAGTAACTCTTCAGCAATTCTTTTTTTTTTTAAGTAAAACATTAAATATATTTTTAACCATGCTGCTTTCTTTTTCATGCATTTCATCATCATGCTGTGGTAAACCTTGCTTGTCATCTGACTATGTATTTAGGTTGGTTTAACCTGTTTTATAAGTGAGCTGTGTGTCGTTCCATAAGTAATGTTCAGTAAATTTCCTTTAAATTTACTTAAGTAGAGATTTAGTCAACATAGTTTATTTCAGAGGTGTAGAAAACTACAAGAAATAATAAAAAAGTGATTGTTTCATCAGCATATGTAGTTGAAATTAGCAGAGTCTAAAACTGGTGTTACACAAACATACAATGAGAAAGAAAAATCAGAGCTGTAGCCTCTGCTACTTGGCCTTTTCATTGTTATTCACTTGTCATCATCCTTTTCTAGGTCACTCACTCACACCCACCCTATAGCCGGTTCCTTTGGTCCTCTAACATACAAATCAGAATCACAGGGACTGCATTTATGACTCCATCCTTTGGCATCACAGAGCCACTTTTTTTTTAAGTAAATCTATTCCAATAGGTAGTATGATGTGATACAGAAGCTTGTTGTACTGCTTGATATAGGTGCTAGTTTAAATGGACTTCTTCATGATTGGCTACCACAATGTGGTAACAGGGCTTTTGCAGCAACAGATAAAAAATACAATTAACCATTTTAGAACTAAGTAACCCTTTTTATGGATGAATGATGCAGTCTACTTTTCCTTTCAGGAAATATTTAAGTCCTCAATTTAAAGGCAACCCATTTGCTGTGCATAGTTGATACTAGGCTATCTGCCCTAGGGCATTTACAAGCCTAGCCAGAGTATGTTTGGCTTTAGCCACCCTTTTAAATGTGTTCACTGTGCCCTTTTTAGGTTAGTTTACTGGGCCTCTGTCTAGTAGTGACACAGAAGTGATCCCTGGGGTAAACCTATGATCTCTCATCCACTCGTCAAGATTCCTCTTAAAGAGAGCCAGTGAGGGGCTCTGCCCGACATGGACTGGGATTCCATTCCAGAGTGCTGGGAGCCTCTGGGTTATAAATCTGTCTCTCCAGCATGTCCTATTAATTGCTGTGTTGAGGTTCAAGTCCCTAGAATGCGTAGCTCTAAGGGATTTGGATTTTTTGAGGTGGAGCATGTCCATTAATTCTGGGTTGGACATGGCTTTATATGTCAGGCACAGATCGCCTCTAAGTAGGCGGTATGCAACTGAGTAGAGCTGGAGTTTCTTTAACCGAGCAGTAGAGGTCATCTGTTTGAGTCCCTTGATCCTCTTGGTGAGGTACTTTTGGGGTCTTTCCAGTTGCTGCAGGTGTCGGGTAAGGTACATCGCAAATGGGGCATTGTATTCAATTATGGGCTGGATGAGTGATGAGTAAAGGGGCACAATGACCTCCCTTGATCTAGATGTGAATCCTTTCTTGATAAGGTGGGCTATATAGAAGGTCTTTCTAACCACTTTGGCAACGTGGTTGTTAAAGGAGAGATTACTATCAACTTGGGTCCCCAGGTCCCTAATTACTTCCTCCATACTTAATGGATTGCCGCCTATGTGGTAATTTATGGGCACTTTGTTTTTCCCAAAGGGGATGACTATACACTTTTTGGCGTTTAGCTTTAGGCCATGGCTTTGGCACCAGTTATCCGTCTCTGTGAGACCCTTTTGGAGGATGCTTGTGTCAGCTGGAGAGTCGATTATGGCACCCAGTTTGCAGTCATCTGTGAACTTGGTCAGCCATAGTCCTCCCATGTTAGCCTGTACCTCAGAAAAATATATACCAAACAAGAGAGGTCCCAGGACTGAGCCTTGTGGGACGCCACTTGTAACTGGTTTAGAGTCTGACATGGCTCCCGCAATTCTGACCATGTGGGTTCTATCCTTGAGCCAGTTAGCAACTCATCTTATGACATAGGGGTTGATATTTAAGCTGGAGAGCTTATTTATGATGGCAGAGTGAGGTATTTTGTCGAAGGCTTTTGCGAGGTCCAGGTAGGCTGTGTGGACTACCTTCCCTTCATCTATGGCCTTGGTGACTGTTTCAAAGAAATCGACCAGGTTCAAGAGGCAGGATCTGCCCTTAACAAAGCCGAATTGGGTAGGCTCCAGCATCTGTAGGTCCCCAATGTCTTTGTTTATGAGTTCCATGATGATCCGCTCCATAGCTTTGCAGACCAGGCTAGTCAGGCTTATGGGGCAATAGTTTCCAGGGTCTGTTGAGCCACCAGCTTTGTGGAGTGGGACCACTGTTGCTGTACGCCATTCCTTGGGTACATATCCTGTAGTAAGGCTGAGATTTAACATTAGCTTTATATGAGGTTCTAGCTCTTCTTGGAGCTCATGTAGGACGCAGCCCGGGACACCATCCGGTCCCATTGATGCTGTTTTTTGCTTTGGAGAGGGCAGCTCTCACCTGAGCATCTGAGATGTCAGGGAGACAATTCTCTGCTGGGATAGATATTTGCTCTTTTGGGGGGGAAGAGGGGGAGAAGTTTGCACTGATCCTGTCTGCCAGGATGTTGGCAAGGTCTGTGGGTTCAGTGTACTTTTTGTAATTTTGGACTAACTCTGAACATATCTGGGAGTTGCCACCCAGGTTCCTAACATAACTAAAGAAGGCCTTGTGATTATCTTTAGTGTCCTGTGCAATTTTTCTCTCGAAGCTGGCCTTGGATGATTTTATGAGGGACCATAGATATTTGCTAGTACTGATCAGAGGTGCCTTCCCTTTTAGGGATTTTACTCTATCATGTAGTAGCTTCCTCCTTTTGTTGTATAGCTTATTTATGGCTGGGGTCCACCAGACAGGACGCCTGCCTTTGGAGGATTGGGTCTTGGTTTTATTTGGGATTGCATGATCCATGCATTCCTGAAGGTGTCCATCGAATGTGTTTATAAAGGATTCTGCAGTTTGGGCCATAGATTCCACTGGCCCGGGGGCTTTGAAGGATTTCACCTCAGTTTTGAGAAGTGTGAAATTAGCTTTTGAGAAGTTTTTCACTGTGGTTGTCTGGGCTGGTGGTGGGGTCAGGATGTGGATGTCCAGAGAGATTAATTTATGGTCCGATCTTACCAATGAGGGGTATACCTCTGGTGTGGAGCATAGAGTCCCCATGTTTGTGATGATCAGGTCCAGTATATTTTCCCCTCTTGTGGGAGTGGTGACTATTTGTTCCATAGCATTTGAGTTTATAAATTCTAGGAACCTTTGGTCTAGGCTGTTGGGACTTGAGTAATGCTCCCAGTCTATGTTTGGGTAGTTGAAGTCACCCAATATAATGGTGTTTGGAGAGATCTTCATATTCTCCAGTGTTCTCAGGAAAGCCGAGTGAAGTTCCTGAGTTTGAGAGGGTGGTCTGTAGCAGGCTACAAACTGAAAGACAGTTTTGCCCACTGTTAGTTACACATGGATGGTCTCCGATGCTGCGTGCAGTGCCTCTAACCTGGAGGTGTTGGTATCTTTGATGAATATGGATACTCCCCCACCCTTTGTGGTTCGGTCTGAGTTTTGGGGCCAAAAAGCATGGTATGAGGTATAACCTGGTAGTGCTGGCGTACTCTCGATGGCCTTGAACCAGGTCTCTGTTACTGCACAGACATTGATATTCTCCATACTGAGGAGAGCTTCGAGTGCTTGCATTTTGAGTTTTAGACTTCTGACATTGAGTAGCATTACCCTTAGTTTCTTTTTCCTTGTGTTGTCTATGGAGGTGGGTTTGTCTTTTGAACCTTGCCTAAAAAAGGCACTATGAGGGTGGCAAGAGCCTTTGCCAGTATCCGAAAGCCCAGGAGTGATAAGTGGAAGCCATCCCTAGTGAAGCAACGTGGCTTGTCGAGCATGTCATCCCAGGCTGACAGACACTGGATCCCCTTTGAATGACACCAAAACTTTAGCCAATTGTTAAAACTGATCATTTTGTCTTTATACTGTGGCATCATTCTTGGTGAGGGTAAGATGCTACTCAAGGTCAGGGTCATACCTGCCTGGGCTACATGATCAGAGAGCTCCTCTATGTCTCTTTTCATGTAGTTCAGGGAGGTACATCTCAGGTCATTCACACCAGCATGGACAATGACTGAGTCATATTTGTACTTGCTTTGGAGGGAGTGCTTGTGTTATGTGGCGGATCCTGGCGCCCAACAGGCAGCTCACCATGACCTTCTCCTTGTTCAGCCTGGTGAATGGGACGTCAGTGTGTCTGACAATAGAGTCACCTATTACAAGTGTATCAGGTGTGTTGTTTAGCCTTAAGGGCTGTGACTGTTTGGCACACTGACTTTGTGAAGTATGTGTTACACGTGTTTTGTTTTGGGGTAGCGGTTGCTTGGATGTCTGCTTTGGAGGTCTCTGCTGCTTAGGCAGATTTATATTTAGAGCCTCCGAGTATGTTTTTGTGTGTTTATGTGTTTGGATTGCTGTTGTGGTAGGTCTATGTGCGACTGGATTTGTGGTGTGTGTGGTTACCTTCTCCTCCTGACTGACTGCGCCAGTACTGAGTTGAGAGAGCTTAGCCTCCAGTTTGGCTATATGGTTGCATCTCTCGCATATATTTGTACTTGTTGGGAGGAGGAGAGGGTTGTCTGTGTACATGAGGCAGTTGTAACATTGCCTCAAGATTCCCAGATTCACCAGCTGGACTGGAGAGGAAACCAGTAACTGACCTTTGGGCATGCCAAAATAGTATACGTAACTCCTTTATAACTGATCAAAACGAACCAATAGGGGCTGAGTACTCCAAGGAAGTATATGAGGATGTAGTGCTTTTAGTTTATTAGTGCTAACTTATATAATTGCTTATATGAGCAAGTGCAGGGCTTTAGATTGAAAATAGGGTCCTTACTTTGAGAGATAGAGCAGATCTAAGGGAAAAAGTGAAGAGTAGACTTTGTGGAGCCGAGAATGGTTTAAGCCCGATTAAGCGGAGCTGCCCGATGCTGCGCTATGCGTAAAATTGCACAAAACTGCGCCAAAGCGGGTTTTTATACAGGGGACTTGAAAGAGCTAGAAATTAGCCCAAAAGGGCCAGTAAACTGCAAGATTCTGTGCTGAGATCACTCCTCCAGGGACAGATAGGCTGCTCAAAGCTCCCCACTCCCACTGGTGAACAAAGAAGCTTCCTTCTATCCAAGTAAGGAAATGGGCAACACAGGAACTATTCTAAAGTCCAGAATACAGCAATGCCTGTATTAGGAACTATTCTAGGTCAGGAAAGGCGGGAAACAAGGATATTTTTTTGTTTTTTTTTTTTTTACAAGACAAACAGCAGAAAATGCACAGTAAATACTTAACACAGGCTAGCGCACTTGAGTGAGCAGCCTCAACAGTTAAATTCAACAAAAAGACAAACTTTAAAAGTGCAGGTATGAAATTGCAAAAACAAGCTTAAAACAGGCAAAAGAGCAGATTTAACTCGCTTTTCGGCAAGAATAGACAGTCGCAAAGGTAATAGCAGTAAAATATACTTAAATCAGGTAGCAGTCACTCTTTTTCATCTCTCTGCTGCTAGCACCACTCTGCAGGACCACGAGGAGCTATTGCTGAGTCGGAACAAGTGCAAAACCGTGCCAAAGTGGGTTTTTATACAGGGGACTTGAAAGAGCTAGAAATTAGCCCAAAACGACCAATAAACTACAAGATTCTGTGCTGAGATCACTCCTCCAGGGACAGATAGGCTTAAAGGAACAGATGCAAATATATATTTTTGAGATGATCATATTTAAGTCTGCACTTTTATTATGAAAATATTCAGATCTGTAGTAGGATCTTACATGCACTCTTCAGCTTTAAACTGACCTTTATTATATGATCATTTTGTTTTTCATTGTCACCTATTAAGGTGACAATGAAAAACAAAATGATCATACTATAAAGGTCGTATGTGACAATGCTAGACTTGAGGCATCCAACTATACTTGTTTACGTAATTGACATTTAGACTGATGAATTGCAGCAGCAGAGTTTTCTAAAACTATTTATTAGTACAAGCTATCTTACCACTATATTAGCACAACAATACATAAACTCTTATCAAGTCAAAACAATAATTGTTATGTAAAGATAACTGAAGTATTACTTTGCACTAATATGTTTGGGAGAATGACTGAATAAGCAAAAAAAATGATGATGTACACTTTGTCTTCCTGCAAATTCATATAATTAATTCATTCATTTCAAACTCAAGCTGCAGTTAGTTATCAGGGACGTATTAAGTAAGAATTGTGTTATCTCGCGATGTACAAGGCTGAAGTAACAAAGAAATTGATGGAGCTCCAGCTCCAGGCCTGCGTGTCTGAAAAAGGCCCTGCTATGTCTACTCCCAGTTTAATCTGAAATCACATGCTGTTATCACACCAAATGAATAGGCACAATACAGTTTTCAGCTCCATGCTCTTGAGATCGGCAATCTTGCACTGATGATATAACACGTCTCTGTAGTAGTGGTGTGTTGTATAAACAGTATAGCAGCATTACATACAAGACAGCTCAGGTCATAATATCTGTGACAGTAAACAAAAACAGCAAGACAGCAGTTCCATAGTGAAACAAATAAAGTGCAAATTTAGATTATTTCAGTTCTTGTATACTTTAACAGCTGTCAACTTGATGTTCTGGAATGCAACAATATTTCCAAAAATACAGCATTAATATAGTGGCAAAGAGCTTTCAGTGTGTATACATAATGTCCTGTTTAGCGCCTAGAAGTAAATGTTACAGTAATACCCCACATAAGCATGTATGGGAAAGATGTAACACAGGAAAATATATTCCTAACACCAATAAACCTTGTACAATATAACATTCTGAATGCAGTGTAAGGTTAGTATCTTAATTTGTGCTTGCCAGTTGTCTTGTGCTTTTTTCCTGATTTGTTCTTGCCATTTGCCACATTCATACATATGTTATAGAGCATGCACCCTGATCTAGTATATTTGCAGTAATACCCCACTGCAAGCTAATATTTCGCACCGACAGGTGCTTGCTACCTTTATAATGAGTCACAGTTTCAAATAAATAAGATAATATTCTAGTGAAATGAAGAGACCAATGTAAAACTTTCAACACATACTCACCATTTTATGTTATTGTGCTGTTCTTAAAATAATTAGCTCTCCAAGAATCTCAATCAGTGCTCTATTTGTGGTCCTTGCTGTAGTAATATCTTGTTTGTTATTATATTGTTTCTTTTCTGTGTATCCCAGTATTTCACAAGCTGTTCTTTTTTACTGTGTTTTATTTTCTTACAATGCATGATTACATTTTGGTCATCTCCAATGTCTGCTGTCAAGTTAATGTTCCATTTTGTTTTTGCTCCACTTCAGCTGTTTACTCCTATCCAGAGTTTTTAATTGCCTGATGCGTTATTTTCCTTTTTTTTCATGGAATATAACTTGTCATTTTGTTGCTCATTCTTTCTATACCTTCTTTTATGTCATCTCTATAACTTTTTGTATCTGCAAAATGGCAAACATTTCCTGTCATGCCTACTGCAACGTTACTTAGATATATTAAAAAGCACTGGTGCTACCCACCCATATGCATCAGAAGTATGATATCATGACTATGACATAGCCAACCCTATTTTATTTAGTGACCCAGATGCCAGAGGAGGTGGCCACAGGAGAGAAAGAAAAAAGATGAAGTAGAACCTGCTCACCTCTCTTTTAGAAGAGGCTGTGGCTACTCACCTTTCAAAGGGGAGAAGCTGGTCAGGGGAAGGAGAGAAATGATAAAGTGGAGCCTGTTCACCAGTCGTGTGGGGAGGAGCTGGACAGGGGAGGGAGAGAAATGATGAAGTGAAAACTGTTCACCAGTCATGTGTAGGGAGGAGCTGGACAGGGGATGGAGAGAAATGATGATGTGAAGCCTGTTCACCAGTCGTGTGGGGAGGAGCTGGACAGGGGATGGAGAGAAATGATGAAGTGAAAACTGCTCACCAGTCATGTGTAGGGAGGAGCTGGACAGGGGACGGAGAGAAATGATGATGTGAAGCCTGTTCACCAGTCGTGTGGGGAGGAGCTGGACAGGGGAGGGCGAGAAATGATGAAGTGAAAACTGTTCACCAGTCATGTGTAGGGAGGAGCTGGACAGGGGACGGAGAGAAATGATGAAGTGAAAACTGTTCACCAGTCATGTGTAGGGAGGAGCTGGACAGGGGATGGAGAGAAATGATGATGTGAAGCCTGTTCACCAGTCATGTGGGGAGGAGCTGGACAGGGGAGGGAGAGAAATGATGAAGTGAAAACAGTTCACCAGTCATGTGTGAGGAGGATCTGGACAGGGGACGGAGAGAAATGATGATGTGAAGCCTGTTCACCAGTCATGTGGGGAGGAGCTTGACAGGGAAGGGAGAGAAATGATGAAGTGAAAACTGTTTACCAGTCATGTGTAGGGAGGAGCTGGACAGGGGACGGAGAGAAATGATGATGTGAAGCCTGTTCACCAGTCATGTGGGGAGGAGCTGGACAGGGGAGGGAGAGAAATGATGAAGTGAAAACTGTTCACCAGTCATGTGTGGGGAGGAGCTGGACAGGAGACAGAGAGAAATGATGATGTGAAGCCTGTTCACCAGTCATGTGGGGAAGAGCTGGACAGGGGAGGGAGAGAAATGATGAAGTGGAGCCTGTTCACCAGTCGTGTGGGGAGGAGCTGGTCAGGGGAAGGAGAGAAATGATGAGGTAGAGCCAGTTCACCAGTCATGTGTGGGGAGGAGCTGGACAGGGGAGGGAGAGAAATGATGAAGTGAAAACTGTTCACCAGTCATGTGGGGAGGAGCTGGACAGGGAAGGGAGAGAAATGATGAAGTGAAAACTGTTCACCAGTCATGTTTGGGGAGGAGCTAGACAGGGGACGGAGAGAAATTATGAGGTGGAGCCTATTCACCTGTCACTCTGTGGGGATGAGTTAGAGTGTCTGCTCACCACTTCCTGCAGGAAGGGTTGAGAGAAATATGTCTGGGGTGTGTGGACTTCATCTTCATTCCCTGGTAGAACCCAGGAGTCACCAGAGTTGCTTTGCCTTTACGATGTGAGGATGTGTTGAAAAAGACAACAGTTACAAAAATGCAAAATATTCCCTAGTGCACCCATTCCATGCTAACCACTTAGAACATAATGAATGTGTGAACAGGAATATTAAAGCCAAAATTTAAAAAAAAATTAAGCCCAAACAGCAGAAAGGCTGACATCATTTTTTTCTTTTTTACCTTCTGGATGAACAGATAGGTTAACTGGGAGGGACTGGTGATTGATAGTCAAAAAATAACCCCCCCCCCCAAAAAAAAAGACCTGTGACAGTACAGATATTTGTGTCACCCTGCTATTTATCTTCTTTTTGTCTTTGTAAATTTTCATTTACCATAGCTCTCTCCATCATTTTGTCTATGTGGTATTTTACCCATACTGACAGGCTGTGACCCACTGCAAACCTGACATCTGCACTATATTAGTATGCCATACACATTTGAATATCATGCCAAGTGCAAGTATGCATCACTCACTGCGCATTTCTAATGAAATGACTGGTTACCCAATAAAAGAAATCTTAACATTTTCTCAGTGGTTATATTGACATCTTCCTGAATGCTATTTCTGTGAAATGTGACTTTACCATGTCAGTCTGTTACACAGAAATATGACACGGGAAGGTTACTTTTTCAGAGCAGGCAGCATGTACCCTTGCGCTTCCCCCATTCTTTGTCAAAGGAGGAGAACATTCTCTTTTCCTACAAGTTACACAGCCCTAAAGTTGTATTGTATGAGATGCAGGAATGTTGGTTGTTGAGGGTTTATCTTTTTACAAAAATAACCTTCAGTGTCCACATATCTATGTAAGGGGCTGTGTCATCAAAGTACTATAAGATGACTTAATTTCATTAAGGAGGATGTAACAAATATTTAATTACATCTCATGTGTTTTTTTTAACTGTTGAGAGTATATGCTGCTGTGGGACCTGAACATCACAGACTTCTAGAAACTCCAGAATTATTTCCTTTAATGGTAATTCCACAATTTTCTGCAGAACTGATGTCTGCATATAGACTAATAGTATAAGTTCTGTCTTATTCGTACTGTTGGTGAGGGGAATAATATCTCCCCTTTCTTAGTCATTAGGTCTTTATCCTACTCTCATGATTTGTTAGTAAGTTGCTTTACCATGTCCCTCTTTGTTACCTACATATTCTATGATGAATACAATCACCCTTTCCAGTTTCCGTCGGGACTGATAGATTTACCTGTATTTACATTTCTGTGTTTTGTCTCTGTGTACCATGTTTTTGTAACTGCTACAATATCAGTATTGTATGTTAATGCCATTAGCCTAGGTACTTTTTTGTTAGACTGTGGGCATTATTACTAACTTGTTCCAATTCTTCTACTAACTTAGGCCTTTTTCTGTATGTATAAATTTGTCAACATTTTGCCATTACAAATTTCCTTCTCTACTTTTTTCCAGTTAGTATAATTTTTCTGAGGAAACAGATTATTCAGTACTACCTTCCTACTGAATAGCTTCATTACTTGGCAATCAGAGCCTTAAACATTTTGCCTAAGATGCTGGTTCCACCCTAAAATAAATAAAGCCCATTATGTTAGTATGTGCCTGTACCCCTGAAAGTTATTCTTCAACTCCACGGGAACCCAAAATAGCCTTGATATCTGCATATTTAATCCAGCCATTAAAAAGCCTTGTGATGTATTGCACCTTATTTTTACCCATGCCATGGGTAGGCAGATCCTCTGTGTTCATTACTATGTGTACTACTCATCAAAGGCTTAGTCTTCTGCACTGGTATGATTCCTTCACCAGCTTGGTCATTTTCCATTACATGGGCAATGACATTAAGTTTCCTGTCAGGTATAATGTGCTGTCCATTGGCATAGATGCTGTGGTCCTGGCTGTGATGCAAGTGATAGAGAGGTCTGAAATGGGAATTCAGTACCTGAGGATCTGATACGGAGTGGTAAAAATGAGCCACTAATGGTCAGCTGCTCTCTGTTAGACATTGAGAATAAGATTAATAGCCACAGGGGAATCCTTTGGTGAAGTCAGCAGGGTTCAATGAGGGTGGTCAGGGTATTAGATGAGCCTACATAAAGATGGCACTGAAGAAGCAGAAATGCCAATGAGGACAGCATATGAGTGTAGTGAATTTTCAGCACACTGTATAGCAGTGGCCTGTGAAGTAAGAGGAAAAGGACAAAATGTGCACCAATTTTGGGTGACAGCCATTTGGTTATTCATTGTTGCTTTTTATTACTCCAAAAGGTGTGATCAGTAATACAAGATTAATTTCTGCTCCTGCACCCCACATTACCGGTAATATAACTCAAGAATTATGGGGCTCGATCAAAAAAGGCACTGGAGTTGTCTAGACAGGCAAGCAGATACAGACAAAATAAATAAAACCTCTTACCCAAGCCAGGTGTTCCATGATACTAAAGATTTGCTTTCTGTCCCTCCTGCAACAGGTATTTAGTTTACATCTTGCCCACTCACACCCTTAAATCTGATGTTGTCCTTTTCATTCTTCCTCACTGATGGGTTACAGATCCAATCCTTGGATCCAACTCAGCTGCAATTTCCAGACTTTGGATCTTAGTCTTGAGCTTCTCCCTCTTCCCATAATGCACTACGCTACCTCTTACTCCCCAGATCTCATTCGTCATCAGACTGACAAGACAGAAGATTCTGAAATCTTGAGCTAAGATGACTTTAGTTTTCTTAGATCTTTTTTTTTTTTTTTTTTTTTAATATAAGCGGTTATTGGTAGATAGTCTCTTCCTCCCTCTTGGTTCTTTGACATATTAGTCCTCGTAATTTTTTGGTTACAGGTTGCTTGCATCCATATTCTTTCCTGTCTGTTTGCTCTGCTTTGCTGGCTTAACTGTTCTCTATCTCTTGACCTGGTTGTCTCTGAGTTGCCTTGAGGCATTTCTGCCTCTCGACACTGTTTTCCCATCTCAATTTAAACATAGCTCTTGGCTGCCCACTAAATAATGACATATGTTTGAGTTTGGACTTTGTTTCCTTTAGAAAATGCTTCCTAACTCAGATCTTGTTATGCTATCAACTTCTAAGTTTATAAGAGCAATATTTGAACCCCCCATTGTTTTAGGCTTTGTTCAGATTTCTTGCCATAGGAGGTTGGGAGGTATGGCTCTGACTGATGGTGCAGTTTGTTCCCTTCATATTTCCTGCTGTGGCTTTGCAAACCAGGTGCTTCTGTTGGTCATATCCCTTGATTTCTCGCAGCTAAACTGTGTGTGACTCAGATCGGTAGATGTAAATACAGAATTTCTGTTATCTATCTCCTTAACCTTCTTTGAACACTTACTGGATCGGATACCTGTGTTGGGTGTACTTTCCCTTGGACAGAGCATCTCCCTTTTGTGCATGTTGTAGCTGACAATCATGCAACGTTTAGCTGATGTCCTCTTCACGTATTCTTCCCTCTCTCCCTCATTGTCTCAGTCTCTGATGGAGTGGTACAGCAGATTTGACTGCTTCCCATTAAGGATTTTCTTGTTGGTTACTGCTGACAGGAATGCCACCCACAGGACTTCTTTTTCTTTGTACCATGTTAGCCATGCTGTTAAGAGCAGCTGTTAAGCATTAGAGACTGTAGGTGGTAGTGTTTACCATACAGACACAATATACAGAGTTTGAAGTCTTCTAGTCCTACTGGCTCTCACCTTTGCTTTCTTTTAGAGATTCTTATGACTTTCTTGAGTATGAGTCTGTCCAAGTTTTGCTTTGGTTTTACTGGCATGCATGTGGTGTTGAAGTCAGAGGATAAAATAAGTTGTTTTGGCTGAGATTTCATATCCTTCGAAAACTTTAAACTATTGTAAAACCTTTTTTTTTTTTTTTAAATCTGGATGTCAACTTGTAAGAACAATATTAATGGTTGCCCATTTTTCTTGATCTGCAAAGGTGGAAGGTACAATTGAGGAGGATCTGGAATTTGGCTTTCTCAGTTTTGTAATGTCCTCGATTAACACAGAGGACTAAGGAGCAGAGTTCAGATCCTTCAAATGTGCATGTTTAGGCTCCTTTTTTATGTTTCTTTCAGGGCTCAATCCCTGTAAAAGAAAGAAACATTCAGTAATGCAGAGCATCTCAGCTCCAACCCCCTGTGATCTGATGTTGTTAAAGTTGCATTCAGATCCCCAATACTTCTCGGATCTGAAAGGCTTGGTTCACTGGAGAGTTTTTCACTAGCCTACCACTCTTCATGGATCCAAGGTCTTTGGATCTGACTGTTTGCTTCTGTTCTATGGGACAACCTCCTTGGATCTGACATTTGTGCAGCCCCTTCAGATCCGATTTTTCCTAACATTGGATCCATTCTCTTCATGTCTTTCAGATCCTAAGACTCGGATCCGATGCATGTTAGGTGCCTAAAGAGAGCTGGACAGTTGTCAGATCCAGCTCTTGCAGATCAGTAACTACTTGTCCAGTGTGGAGCCAACCAGGCTAAATCTTAATCTAACAGGTATCAGGCCATCCAGACTGGAATATAAGCTAACAGTTTTTCAGCTTAATTCACCCTTTATCCAATCCAGGATGCCTGGATCTGACCTATTACAGTTAATTGTGAGTCTAACATTTAAGTTAACACATCAATATATTAAAAAAAAAAGAAGAACGATGGGGGCAGCATTTCTGTTCCTGCTTTTCACCTTCAGATCAGATCTGCTCAGGTATTTCCCTCAGTTGGATCCTGTCCCCCCAGGAGAGCTGAGCTGTCCCCGGATCTGACTCTTTCAGATCTGGAGCTATAGAGCAGCTGCATGTTTCTTCAGATCCGCTGCCCCCCTCCCATGTATCTGACTGTCAGAACTTTGTTGATATCAGTTGTCACTTGTAGGTGGTTTTGGCATGGATACTGTCTTTCTGGCAATTACCTCTCCATGGCTAAATAAATATAAGATCCATGTAGACCAGTGCTCTATCACTGAAAATAATAAATACACTACTGGGCTACAGCATACTCTTTGGGTCATATCTCTACTCCCTTTCCTACTTGACCAATAGAGTCTCTTGGGACGTGAGATAGTGCATTGGCTTCTCAGAGTTGGACCCACTTGGACTTCTCACCTATTCCACACTCTGGTGACTCCTGGGATGTGCCTGCTGAATTATCTGTTTTAGGATGTGGCCATTCCTAGAAGGCTAGGTATCTGAGCTTGGACGCCAGAAGTAGAGGTGCTCCACAGAACCAGAGCTTCAGAGAACTTTCTCTGACAGACCTTATCTGCACTCCTGGAGCTCAGTCCTACTGCACATCAAGGGGGCAGTCAGGGGAAGTTTTTATCACAACACAGACTCCTGGACCAGCTTAACAAACAAGGCCTAGATTCTAAGCATAATATTCAGAGGTTATTACTTTTCCCTTTTTCCCATTTTGGATCCAAACAATCTGTATGTAGAGAAGTCAAAGCTCCAGATGGTCACAGCTCAGTCCATCCTGCTGCTTCTGCACAAGAATGATTGGATGTACTCTATACATTTTTGGGACACATACTATTACATCAAATTAAATGAGTGCTCCAGAAGACATCTACACTTCCAGCTGGGAGCCAGTCACTACCAGTTCAGAGCTCTAGCATTCAGACTCACCACAACCCCCAGTATGCTTTTCCATATGCATGGCAGTAGTGGCTGCTCACCTGAGGCTAAAAGGATTTCAAGTGTTTCCATATTTGAATGACTGCCCCCTTACAGCTCCAACCAGCTATCAACTGTTACAAGCTGGGGATTACCTGTTTAAACTCTCCAGATCCCCAGGCATTACTATAAATCTGACAAAATCGAATCTATCTCCTGTACAGAATTTGGAATTCGTAAGCTCTCACTTGAATACCAAAAACCAGATAGCACCTTTGATTCTTCATTGCATCACATCATTAAGAAATTAAGTGTGGGAATCTCTGTCACTTCCATTCCCCTCCAGCAAGACTAATTCTGCAAGCTCATGGTTCTATTCCTTTTCAGCCTCTATCTATTCCTATGAAAGCAATTTACAAATGCCATCTTGCTTGTGGATCCAGTCAAATGACCTGTTCCTATGCAGGCTGTTTCTTCTACCTCCCTCCACAGCCACAATGGGGGGCATTTCTGAGATGGTCCAAAGCACATGGTCTTCCCTGGAGACTGAGACCAGGTTGTATATCAACTTCCTAGAGATAAGAGTTTCCCTACTTATGTTGCAAGCCTTTCAGGATGTTCTCCCTCTGGGGACTATTGCAATGCACACAGACAACATGTCAGTAATGTTGTATATCAACAAACAAGGAGGAACCCATTCTTACCCCTTGTGCAGACAGGCCATGAGAGTTTGGGAATGAATGATTTCTTCAAACCACTTTCTGATCACAACACACATAATGGGGAAATCCAACATTCTGGCAGACAGAATCAGTAAGTCTAGTGTGATTACTCATGAGTGGTCCCTCAGTCAGTCAGTTGAGAACCTGATTCTTAGCCGTTTGGGCCAACCTTGTTAGGACCTTCTTGCTTTCCTCCTAAACAACAATTACAGCAAATACTTTGCTGTAATCCCTGAGGGATGGTTGGTTTTATGATTGCCCCCTCAGTCTCTTTTATGCTTAATCCCCTCAACCATTGATCTCAAAGTGTCTACAAAAAGCCAGCAGATTGAAAAGCTCTGTCATCCTCATCTAGTGTGCCCCCCCAACTTGTCATCTGAAATATCCATGGATTCCGGAGCCCAATCAGGATCTCTTATCTCACCCTTAGGAGATCCAGCATACCAATCTCCATGCCCTCAAACTGACCATATGGTTTCTCTATTTCCAGTGATTTTAAGATGGTGCAGGCTTGGCTCTCCTCTTCATGACATTAGCCAGCAAGTTCAGGACCTCTGCTATATCATTGCTTATCCTGACATAATAAGGTACACTTCTAATCTCTCTCGCTCCCTTTCTGGCCTTATGAGAAGTTTATTGTAAAATATTGACTGCCAAGATTATGTTTGCAATGTTATATTTGTATTCATTTGGAGTTTTCTCCATGGGCCTCCATTGAAAATGGATTCCACTGACCTAGTCAAATTATTCCGGTAAACAAATGTCAAATAAGTAAATAACTAATAATAATAAATAAATTACCCATATGGGATTCCATTTTGAACATTGAACCTCTCTCAGCTACTATTCTTTTTCCTTTCTAACCCTTTTAAGGAAAAGGTGAGTTTTTCTCTGCTATTAAACTGAGCCAATCCTACCTTTATGCCTAAAGTAGCCATGGAATCAAATATTAACCAGTTAGTTCTATTACTGCTCATCTTTTCATATCATTCCAATAAAGGTGGATACATGTTACACCTGCTTTTGATGTTCATTGACAGTTGCGTTTCTATCTGTAAAAAATAAATAAATTATATATATATATATATATATATATATATATATATATATATATATACATACACAAGTACAGACAATCTGATCCTTTTCAACCAATTGCATAGGTCAAGCAGTGTCCAAAGTCACATTAGCTAAATGGAGTACTGATTGTACTTCTATTATTTATTCATTAAAAGGTTTACAATTGCCCCATCCTCCAAAAGCCCACTCTACCAGGTCCATGGCCACTTCATCTGTATTCTCTGCGATAGCTTATTTTCTATTGTAAAAAATAGTTGTTAACCAATGTTAATCATCCTTCAAAATTGTCAATTATGTTTATTTTTTCATGGGACAAAAGAGTATAAAAATCTGACCAGCTGTTTATCTCCTTTTCCTTCTAACTGCTTGGGTTAAGTAGTCCCATATATTACCCTGGCCAAATAGATTACTGACCGTATTTTCACTGATTTATTCTCAAAGTGGTTTAGAATTGCCTCATCATCCTAGAACCTTTCTACCAAATCTATGACTACCTCATCAGCCTTTGTACCATAATTTCTTTTGATATCTCTAATACAGTCACTTGTGTTTACAATCATCAGACCTTCCTTTCGTTCAACAGTGCTCTGGCATATCCTTCCTTGAGGGCCTAACAGAATACGTAGCCAGGAACTCTAACCCATCAGTGAGGAAGAATGAAAAGGACATCAGATTTAGGAGTTGCGTACTTAGCATAACTTGGTATGTGTGTTGTCTATTTTCATTCTTCCTCATCTTCTCTCCCAGCTAACTCCTGGCCCTGTCTTTTTAAAAAGATATTGGATGTTACACAGAGTCCACATTTGAGTGGTAATTCCTACCTTACCTGTCCTGTCTCTATAATTCTATAGACGTAGGCAGCAAAGTTGATCTGAAGAGTTAGAGGTAGTACATTATGGAAAGAGGAAGGAGCTCGAGACTAGGATACAAAGTCTGGAATATTCGGCTTAGTCAGATCCAAGGATCAGATCCGTAACTCATCAGTGAGAAAGAATGAAAATGGACCACACAGATGCAAAGTTATGGTAAGTACATAACTCCTAATTGTAGTCCTTTAATGTAATTACTCACTCCCACAAGAGAAAAAGTGCCCTTCTTTTGGGGGACCTACTTGTACCTATTTTAATTCACTGCTGCAAACTACAGTATTATAGCAGCATACCACCAAGCAGTAATAACTAAGAATAGAAAAGGTGTGCTCACTAAGTGTCATGAAAAAAAAAATCAAAGTTGCAGTCAACGGTGATTAATTTGAAAGCACTTGAAGTTTCTGCATTGTCTGTGGAATTTTTGTCCCATAGACTAAAAAGAGAGTATTATGACTGGCTTGTTAAGTTTAAAATTACTGCTATGTTCTAAATGCCAGTACTTTATAAATGATACATGGATTTCTTCAAAATATAGCTCATAACTGTATGGATAAAGTCCACTGAATGTTCTGAAGAGAATAAAACACACATGCCACCATTGAAGACACAAGAAACAATTATTTCTGAGTTAGCTTTTGCATATTGTTATCCATGTACATACATCATGCAAAAAACTTTTGTACCCTATATGAAGAAGAAATAAATGTGCCAACAGTTTTGCAAATATTTTACCAACTAAATTATACACATTGTGCTATACCTTTTAGTTCATTTCATAATAGGGACGTGTAATAGTCATATAGAAGAAAAGGATTACAGGATACATACATGATGTTTTAAATCTTAACACTAAGAATCCTTTCACTTTGCATATTGTAGGATTGGTTAACACATAGAGTATACACAGCAGTAAGACCTCAGAGTTGACACAGAGGCAGGGATCTTTCTTTGCACTTGGTGTCCTGACTTTCATAGCAGATTCAGGCTACTGATAGAACTGGCTAGGAGGGATGGGATAAAACAACTGATTGTTAGCTTTCTCTGTCAGTACTTGGGGGGAGCCAGATGTCTTTGCAACCTCTTGCAGAAACTAGAAATCTTATAGGTCATCTTGTGTTAATGCAGGGGGCAGGGATGATGTCTTCACATCATTGCACTAGCCATTCCCACATCTTTGGTGGAAGAACAGCCATGACATAAATGACAGCTCCCAGGCTTCATACTGTGCATTATATTTCTTGCTTCTCAGGCCTAGTAGTAAATTACCATTGAAGTTGATGCTTGTGAGAGACTTCAGACCCTCCTTGTGAAGGGTTACAATTGGAGAAAACAGAAGGTACAATTGGAGCATCCCAGGATGGGCAATAGCCCGAGGCCACAAAGGAAAAAATATGACTTAAATGTGCAACATAGAGCTTGCTGTTATTTTTTGAACTGCAAAAGTGTTTAGGATTTGTAAGATCAGGTCTTATTTCTCATAAAGATTTAATTGCTTTTCTTTGTCAATGAAATTTGAATCTAATTGGCAGATAAAAATAGAAACATACCCATTAGGCAGAAATAATTGAGTGAGCCTGTTGTCTTACCTGAAGTATAAATGAAGATTGTTATTTGGTCTTAATTATGTATTACTTTAACATATGTTGTTAGTACAGAACTGAAATCTGAAGTAATGTTTTAAAGTGATGAAGGGTATTCTAATTCAAATTTTACTTTAAAATTCTTTGTGGTATAATTGTTTATTATTTCACTGGTACCTGCAATGTCTGCATTTAGTTTTATTTATTTATTTATTTACTTCTATTGTCCAGGTGAGTGAGCTGGTCTGTTGACCCTTTACAGTCATGACCCTGGCTCAGTAAGCAACTAATTTAGACAATGACATACACACACTTAAGCAGATGGTAGTATGTTACTTGTAATACAGTTTTGGAACACAAGTTTAGAGAACTATAGAGACTTGAAAAGAGTAATAGAGAGAATAGTTTGGTGGAATAAGTCTTCTATATACAGTATATGCAGAAACATTTAGGTTGAAGAAGAGCAGAGAAAAGATGGCCTTGTAATATATACAGTATATACACTTTTAATTATGAGCTGTTGACTGAAATGCTTTGCAGTTTCTAAGTATTACACTGACATAAGTAGTTTGCCATTGTATTTAAAGCAATTGTACATGCTTTTATTATTTAGATGCTTTCACAAACCTTTTTTGCAACCATTAATTGTTGATAAGGATCTGTTTTCTGTATTATGATTCTAATCCACAGAAGGCTTCTTTCTCCTATTGTAGTTTTGAAGCTTTAATGGGAGAGAGTGATAATATCGTCTCAGAAACACTTCAAGGACTAAACATTCCTTTTTAATGGTAGTGTTTTCTTAAAGAGCGTGACAGTAACCATTCTTAAGAATCTTGACTGCCCTTGACACTTGTACCTTGTGGTTTCTGTCCTTTAGCAAACTTACCACATAGGGATCTATTTGTAATCCATTAAGTTTATTAAATATGCTATCGTGGGGAATGGTGTCAAATGCATTGGTCACATCAAAGTGTGTGATATGTACAGGGTGGCCACTGTCAGCAGCTTGCGTTACCTTCCCAAAGAAGTTAACCAGTTTCGTTAGATAGGATCTAGCTTTTACAAAACCAAATTACTGTGGATCTAGCCTGATGAGATATTTAATGTCAGTGTTAATCAATTTATATGTGTTCCATGGCCTTAAAACTGAAATTTAGGCTGATGGGCCTATAATTTCCAAGTTGGTAGAAGGGCGACCTCTATGGAGTGTTATCACCAGTGCTGTATGCCACATTTTTGAAACTGAGCCTTTATATATGCTCATGTTAAATAGCTTATGTAGAGGTTCCACCAAGGCATCTTTGCTACTGTTTTTCAAACAGATAGATATGCTATCTAGTCTTATGGAGGAAGTGTTCTTTTTTAACACCTTTATTAAATTATCACTTAAGTTATAGGCAAACATACATTTATATAAATGAAAAAATAAACGAGGCAAAAAACAAACTGAAGAAATACAGGTGAAACACACATGGAAGGACTAAGGAAACAAACTGGTGTAGATAAAATCCACAAGAACTTTAATCCAGAAATCTTTTAAAATGAAAGTTTTGTTTAAAAGGAATGAAAGTTAACCGCTTTCATTCAAAAATATATGAACTTCATTAAATATCAATGCTGGAAGTACACACTCATTTTAAAGCTTTTGTGTTCAATCATATGACCTCCAAGCTCCTCATGAACTGAATAGATAAAAAAACCCGGAGTCAATACTATTTACAAACATTGCAAGAAATAATTAAATGTAGAAAATAGAAACAGAATGCATTCCTCATAAAATAAAATAAAAAAATAAAGGCAAAAGTATGTAAATATATTCCTTATATTTAGGGATCACATTTCCAGTGCTTTTAACTTAAGCAAACATGCTATTGAAACATATTCATTCAATCCAGGCCAATTATTAGCATTCAAACAGAACTGCAATATGGTCCATGGACTTTCATTACTGTTAGAAAGCATTTGTTCCAAAATGCAAAATTTGAATGTATGGTGTGGTTAACACTTTATGTGTTTATAGAGGGTGTTAGTCTCCTTTCTCATTTTGATATCAATGTTCATATATTGTGTCCCTCAGTCTCCTCTCCATTTTTCTTATGTAGAAACAGGGGCAGAACATACATTGTGCACAATATATCACCTTTGTTGTACAACAATTTACTCTGTTGTTTTTTTATAATGACTACCTGGTTATTCTTTTTCCATAAAATAAAAATTATTAACTTGTTCCCAGTTACATGCACTATATATGTTCTTTTGTATAACTATCATCGGTCTAATATTACATAAATTGTTCATTTCCTGCATTCCCTTACACCTCACTCCTTCTCCTCCTCCAGGACATCAGTCTGCATGTATTATTTCCACAATTTCCATTTATTTATATTTAAGTTGCTCCTATACCTTTTTCTAAAGGTTCAACTTCAAGTTCTTTTATCTCTGTTAAAATATTCAGTGCTCCATTTACCATTTTCTTCCACATCACACCTCCAGTATTTGCCATCTACCTGTGGAAAAATTCTTTGGAGTCTTTGGGGGTATAAAAATACCTACGCAAACAATTCCAAGCAAAAATTCTAAATGTTCTAGTTATTGTGCAGTATTTTATATACCCTACTAATTATCCATTTTTAACAGCAGCTTCTGTTCTACATTGAATTAAAAACTCTGCCAGAGTAGGTCTTTCACTTAAGATTCTCTCCTATCCCTTTCACTTTGATAAGGAAGACAGTCTCTAGCCTGTAGTCCAAATATCTTCTTGGCCTCTTCCCATTCAATTATATTTCTGTCTATAATTATTTTCTCCCAATACTTTGGTTCCTTTGTCAATTTTCGCCAGTAAATTCCAGCCCCCTCTTACCTCTGTACCACTAATTGGAGTCATCCCTATTGGCAAAATATCCTTTCTCCATCCTTCTTGGAATACTTTCTGCTACTTTATGAATATAATATTCCATATGGCTGATGTTATTCTCCCTAAGGATCCACATCCAAAATCCCATTCTCTCATTTCTTGAATTTACCCATTTCATCATCATCCCTTTCCAATTTGAATTATAGCTTTCTGCTTGTGTTATGTATATGAGTCTTAATTGTGTAGCTCTAAAATATCCCTTCAAATCAGGTAATCCTAAACCCCCTTGAGGGATCAGTTTCTTTAACTTTACCCTTGCCCTCTTCTACTCCCAGATAAATTCATTCAACTCTTTATTAACTATTGTCCACAACTTCTCCCCTGTTTGATAAAAATATGCCTGACCTGTATATAAAACTAAAACATTTTCACTGTTTGTAGCCTGCTGTTGATATCCATAAACAAGAGCTTCCAGTTTCTCATTTTTTGCATTATCTTTTGTTTAGACTCTTCCCACGTATCTTTAGCTGCCATAACAGAAGCCTTTTTAATCCATACTCCTAAATACTTAATTTTATCGTCTCCCCCATAAATATGGGTATTGCTGAACCAATTCATGTATGGGTACATATAGCTTTTGTTTTATCTTCATTAATATTATATCCCAAAAAGACTTGAGACAATCTCAAAATGTTCCACAACACTAAGATGTCCTTTTCTGTTTTTTATCAGTTACAAAATAAAATTGTTAGCAAATAAAGCCAACTTTTCTTGATTATCATACCAATTACATCCTTGAATTTCTGAGTCCCTTATTTTCTTTGCTAATGGTTCTATATATAAAACAAATAAGGGGAAAGAGGACATCCTAGCTTGGTTCCTCTGTTCAGACACAACTTATCAGAGAAGAACCCTTCCACTTTAATTCTTGCCCCCAATCCCTCATATATCTACCTAATTAACCTTATTATTGTATAAGAAAATGCAAATATTTCCAGTGCCCTACTCATAAAATCCCAGTTTCCTCTGTCAAATGCTTTGTCTGTATCATGGCCCACCAACAACAACAATATTTTCTTACATTCTGCTTCCTTCTGGATCATCATTGTTCTATTAATGTTGTCAAATGTTTACTTCCAATACACAAAACCACATTGATCTATACCTATCAATTCTGACAATGCCTTCTATTAATGTTGTCAAATGTTTACTTCCAATACACAAAACCACATTGATCTATACCTATCAATTCTGACAATGCCTTAGCCAATCTTATAATGATTTAAAATTGAAATGGGTCAATATGAAGCTGGGTCAGATGTGTCTTTACTGTCTTAAGGTATGGCATCCACCACAGTTTTCTTCCAGGAGGTTAAGTGCTCCTCCTTCTTTTAAAATACTGTTAAACTAAACTTTTAATATTAATTAAATTAATAATGATAATATTTATTCCAAATTGATAGTAGAATGTTTAGGAAATATTGAAAGACAGTGATACAGTCTTCTTGTGCTACAGCTGGAGACCAGGCTGTATTTGTTATTTTGTCCAAATAAGAGGTTCTTCTTATTGCTTTAATGTACAAGTTGTGGCTTTGGTGGATAAATAATGCTGTTTGGCTGAGAAAGTGGTCTGCAGTATGTGATTCAAAGTAATAACTCTGTATTGCCAAACATTCTTTATGTGATCATATGACAGAGTAACTGAAAAACATAGAACAGCAGTAGAAGTGTATACAGTTATTCTAAAACACTACCCACTGACTTCCTGATAACATGCTCTTGATATGGTATAAAGTCTTAGAGTACTCAAGACCATGGAAGAATATGCAGGGCATCCAAAAAGAAAACAGATGTTGATTGCAGTCAGTTCACTATAATGAAACATTGCAAATAAGAAAGGGCCATATTCATGACAAAGCAGCACAGAAGTAAGGAGATGTCTCCAGTGTATGGCTCATGTAAAACCTGAATGCATTAAGTATACCTGTATCCCATGTAGTATACCAGGTACTGTACAAAAATCATATAGCTCCTATTCTGCACCACTCTGTTGTTCAATGTGCACCATCTGATCTGGGAACACAACTGATTGCACGACTTCAGGGCTGAGGAGGGACTTGCGTGCTGTTCAAGGACTCCATACATGCATACAATGCTGCAGGAAAGGTCAGATGAGTTATAGCAATTGTAGAAATAAAGCTATAACCAGTCCCTTTGTTCATGATATCACTTCTGTGTAGACATTCCCATTCTATGCTATTGCAGATGTGCAGGTGACCAGCTGCATCACTGCTGTGTCACAGTATGGGAAGCACACAGCTGGCCTTTATGTCATTCTGAACGGACAGCTCAAGAATCTGTCCTGGATTAATTAGAACAGTCCTGTGTGACATTACCATATACCCTGTGCAGTTCTGGCAGCTACATGACAGCGCAAGCTGCATACAGGACTGTGTAGTGGAATATTCCCATTTTCAGCTCAACAGGATCAGCTATGTTATGACTTATTGTGGGTGTCATTCCCTTTGAACCTGGGGACTAACTGAAGTACTTTAAATGGTGGGCTAGCTGACTGCATTATTCCCCATTTATTCACCTTCATAAGCGACATTCCAGAGGGAGAATTGTGACTTTTCCTGCATAACATCAAGAGTGTTCAGGTTCTGCTGGGGTAACATTGCTATATGGGCAAAGTCCTAATTTAGATGCTCTACTGGGAACTGTCATTGATTCCAAGAAAGTAAATGAGTTACAAGTTGGTTAAAAGAATCAGTTGCAGAGCAAGCTGCTTATAATACCTGGGTTACTGCACATTTTCATAAACAAAGTGGATATTTTTATCACAGTCATATCCTCAGACACCTATTTATTTGCATTAGCATTGAGAATATTTTGTATCTTTTCTACATGATACCTATATAAATACTGTAAAGAGCAAAGTGTGGAATGAAGACCACAATCTTATATTATTCATAAGGTTGTGCTCTTAGATGGGCGCCATGAACACAAGGGTCTGTGCCAGTTGATAAGCACTGCAAGAGTGGTGCAGCACTTGAAATAATGTACATGAGAGCCTTGCATGCCACAAGTAGGCAGTTGTGATACTTAGGTCTTGGACATCTGTTTGTTTGGTTGAAGCCTATGGCAAGAGGAATTAATGTTCCCATTTCCTATGTGAGAAGAAGGGTTCAAGTGTCCCACACCTCCCTTGCTCACTGTTCCCAATTCACATAAATCACTCCAAAGTCTCTGTAGGTCAGGAAAAGGGGAAGTCCCCGCTGCAATGATCACTGCCCATTTTTATTTTTTTTTCCCAATGGCTGACAGTCATCAGCTCACATTTTTCTGGTTAGCACATTTGTTCCTTTTGGTGAGGAGTGTCAAGTGCAGGAGCTATCATTCTCGAGGCCATCAGGGGTTTTCTATTTGTGGCCTAACCCGTAGCTTGGGCAGGGGAGGTGTGACCAGTGTCACCATAAGGGTCAGTATGAGAGTGTACTCTTCTGCACATTTGCAATGAGAGCTAAAATGAAGAGGCTTTGTGAGCTGCATGCACCCCCCCCAAGGTTGCCTCTGTGTCTGATAGTCATCTCCTGAGGGAGATCATGGCACCTTGTGACCCAGACTACCCTTCTGTCTTAGGGCTGGCATATCCAACTGAGCTGCTAAGTGAACTTGGGACACCCAAGTCATAGTCAGGGCTTTTTCCCTATGGTCCATTGGTGTATAGGGCTTTATCCCTATGCTCCATTGGTGTATAGGGTTTTATCCCTATGCTCCATTGGTATAAAGGGCTTTATCCCTATATATCAATGGAGTTGACCTATCACAGTGTGTATTCTGATCAACCTTGTATACAGCTGGTTGCCTAAAACCATGCTACTTCCACTAACACCAAGGCAAAACAAAAAGCTATTACTGATACGTGAAATGAGAAGTAAGCATATATGTAAGGTTACCTCCAACATAATGCAGGCTGTACATCACTTTTAAATCTCTTACAGTTTGCTGGAGATTTCTGATCAGTAATGATTGCAGCTCTAGTACATGACAGCAATGTAAGACCGTCCTTTAAATGGCTTTATTGATCCTTGACTTTATGCAGTGTGTGCACCCAAATATTGTCCAATTTTTAGCTAAGAAAGAATATAGCTGCTGGTTCAGCAATGAGCCAGTGCATTTCTTGGCTCCCAACTTTTCTGTATACTGAAAGAAAACTCCTGCCCTTCTCCTTCCTCTAGCTTACTTAGACAGCCTACTTCATATAACCTTACATCTTATAGCTATTCAGGGCTTCACTTGCAAGCACCTAAAACCAGTCATAAGTGCTCTAACCACTCCCCTTCTACCACTGGACCTAAGTTCTGGAGGGGTCTTCCCTCAAATCTTAAGGACCTCACCAACTACTACTCCTTTCGGGGCACAACTTAAAGAGAATTGCACAGGACAAGCTGCTTATAAATGCTGTGCTTCAGGGCACATATCTCAGTCTCCCTAATCTCTGACACATACTGCCTATTATTTTTATTTTATTTTATTTTACATTTGTTAACCGGGAGTGTCTGACTGAGCCAAAAAAGCCCTTTTTCAGCAGAGGCCCAGGGAGAAAAGCTCCACATAGAAAAATTACAGATACATTTAGTTATTTAGACATGATCAACATACACACAAATTACAAAAGACACGTTTTTACAGTGGTATGCAGCACATCGACAGTTACAGTGGAGAGAACAAACAAAAAATATTAATTTAAAAATAAAGGTAATTAATAGATTTGTGGTGTACAGCTGACATTTGGAACATAGGTAGAATAAATACATAGTACACAGGTACAGTACATACATTGCAGATTAGCCAGTGTTTGTGAGTAAGATTGAAAACTATTAGCACGTACTCTAGGTTTAGTTTGTGTACCTTATCCGCTTTCACTAGCTGGGGAGCAGTCATGACACTGCCAACTTTGCTTGAGATGTTGCCTGATGAGGTCTTTAAAGGAGGCTTTGGATGATATGTTTTGAATGCTAGTGGGGACAGAGTTCCATTTTTTAGCCACTGAACTACTATATAGTGCATCTTCAAAGCTATTGTAGCTGTTGGTGACTTCTAGTAGTAGTTTGCTTGATGATCTAAGAGGCCTTTTGGCTGAGTGATGTTGTACTAGGTTTTTGAGAGCAGGACACTTATTGGGGAGGTAATAGATCGAATGACAGTGACAGAGCTGATTGTAGGTTAGGAGGTTGGGGAGTTCAAGCCAGTGGAGCTGTCTCAAAGCAGTACAGTGATGAATTCTATATGAGCAATTTGCAGCAAAGCAGGAAATTCTGTTATAGCAGGCTTCCATTTTGCTTAGTTCAGTTTTGTTGAGATTAGTCAGAATGGGAGATGCATAGAGTAGGGTGGATAGAAATTGGGACCGAGCAATGGCTGATCTTGTGTTGTTGGTAAGAAATGGTTTGATATGGTAGAGTCATCCCAGTTTGGCATGTACTTTTTTAATAGTTAAGTTGAGATGACTATCAAATTTTAGGTGGGAGTCTATGGTTATTCCCAATAGCTTAGCCTGTGCCACTGGAACGATTGGAGTAACATTTGTGGAGTAGATAGTGAATTGACTGTTATCAGTGTTTTTGTTAGAAATGGTTATAATCATAATTTGAGTTTTCTTTGGATTGAGGATAAGTTGGGCTGTGGTAAGGTAGTTTTCAATGTCAGAGAATGCTAGTTGAGTTGTTTGCTGGAGGGTGGGAATGTTTTGTGCAGCACAGATTAAGGTAGTGTCATCTGCATACTGAATGATAGATGCATGCTGTGTGGAGGTATGGAGATCATTTGTGAAGATTGTGAATAGTAGTGGTCCTAAGATAGAACCCTGTGGGACTCCTATAGTTATGGGCAGCTGAGGAGAGAATTTTCCCATTTCACAGCTTGGTACCTGTCAGTTAAGTAGCTTTGGAACCAGGTAAGAGTGGAATTTGATAGGTGATATTGGTTTAGTTTGTTTAGTAGGATTTGGTGCAAGACTGTGGCAATGGCTTTGGACATATCCAAAAAAAGAGTTGACACCTTCAGGCCTTCATTTTTGAGACATTTTACTGTGTCTGTGAAGCAGAGGAGGGCTGTAGTGGTACTATGGGCAGGTCTGAAACCATGCTGTGTAGGTGACAGGATGTTGCTGTCTAGGAGATATTTTAGCATCTGGGTATGGATGCATTTTTCTAGGATTTTGGCCAGGGGGAGAGTAAAGCAATGGGTCTGCAGTTATTAAGTTCAGTGGAGGTCCCGCCTTTATGTATGGGTGTAACATAGGATATTTTCCAGAGTTTGGGCACATAGTTTTCAACAATTGATCTGTTTATGAGAGTGGAGATTGGGATAGCAATAGCATCTGCTGTGAGTTTCAAGAAATAACTGGGGAGTAGGATGGCTGCTGTTGATGAGGATTTTAGTTTGGAGAGCATGCTTTTGATTGAAGTGGTGGAAACTGCTTTGAAGGTAAAGCTTGTATTAGTGTTATTTGTGTTGGGGGGATAATGAGGAAGGAACTGACCTGTGATACTAAGGATAGAATTGAGTTCACAAAGTGGGACTTGAATTGTGTTTTGATGGGAACTTTAGTGCCAGGGGTGGTTGGTTTGCGGGTAGCCTTTTGGGTGAGTTTTAGTAGCTGGTTTACATTTTTCCAAAATTTTTGGGAGTTGTGCTGGTATTTAGTTTGTAATGTCATGTAGTAGGATTTTTTGCATGGTTGCGCAGTTCTTGGTACTTAGGCTTTGTGTTTCTTTGTTTTTTTGATAGTAAAGCCAAGCAGTGTCTCTGGACTTCAGGATTTGTTTGGTTTCTTTACTAAGCCAAGGGTTTGTAGAGGTTCTAACCTTGATTTTGCACAATGGAGTGACAGTGTCTAGGTGTTGTAGAAATGTTTTGTTGAAATATGCTACAGCTTGGTCAAGTGGGAGGGTTTTTAGGGGGGTCCAGTTACAGTTACAGAGTAAAGTATTGAGGACTTCAGGAGAGGATATTTTTGTGTTTCTAGTGGATATATAGTTAGTGGTTTAGCATATGCTTGTTCTACTATGTATAAAGTATATTGTGTTGTGGTCACTTAAGGTATCTGGGAAACTGCCTGCGTGGGGGTAAAATGTGGGGTTGTTAGGACCTAGTCAAGGATAGATTCCCTTTTAGATTTTTTATCACATCTAGTTAGAATTTGAACTAGCTGCTGGTAGCCATGGAGATTTATTAGATTACTTGGTGGTTCTGATATGCAGGTGAACCAATCTAGATTGAAATCCCCCAGAATTAAGGGTTTCTTGTGAGTATGTGGAAGAACACCAGAATAAGAAGTCTTTAAGGCTAGCAGGTGTATTACCAGGTGGAATATAGATCACAATTGTGGTGATGACCTTTTTAGGGTGAAGTTGAAATTGTGAGATAAGTATGTCCCAATTATTGGGGAGGGGTTGGAGTTTGGTAATTGACGTACAGTTAAGTTGGACTTATACAGTAAGGCAGTTCCACCCCCTTTACAAAGTGGTCTGTCTTGCCTAATGATATTGCAGGTGCTAGGGAGAACTTCTGAGTTAGCTATGTTTTTATTTAGCCAGGTTTCTGTTAAGCAACTATGTCTGGGGAGTAGTATGTTATTGTGGCCTGGAGTTCAGGTATTTTATTTTTGATACTTCTAATATTAATATTTAGCATTCAAAGATGGTTGGTTTTGCTGCTGTTGTTTATTTGCCCAGGGATGAAGATAGTGGGGGTGTTATATTCTGACATTTGTGTAGGAGCAGTTTGTGTTGGACAGGATGGATTTGGGCCTGGGTTGGGGTGGATATCCCCACGTATGGTAATCCTGGTGTTAAAATGGTGATACAGATGTTGAAGTTTGGTGAGGAGTGTGAGAAAGTATTGTGTTTTTTTTTGAAGTAGGAATGAGAGCATATGTGTTTAGTTCTGAATTGGTCTGTTATGTAGTTCTTGAACAATTGTGGGCAGATATTATTATAATGTGTGGTGTCTGTATATGAGAGTGCATAATGTAGTGTTGTGCTACTAAGTTTAGGGATATTGCTAGAGTGATAACTTGTGGTGTTGTAAAGAATTATGAGAAGACAGACCAGACTTAGATTTGTGATAGTCATGGTTATAAAGTTTAAGTTGGTACTAGGTGGGGGTCTGAATAGGAATTATAGGGTTGCACTATATGTGGATGGGTAAGGAGTGTGGGTGATGTAAAAAATGCCTAGTGGGAATAAGAGTGGTTGGGAGTATTTTGTGTGGAGTAAGTTGGTGTGGTATAATGTGATCTGATTTGAGGAGCTGTGATTGGTGGAGGTGATGTGAGGGTGAGCTGTGGGTGTGGCTGTGATTACTATAAATGTAGAGGTAGTGGGGGCGGGAGGAAATAGGGGGCAGGGGAGTGGAGAGAGCCCAAGCATTAGCGAGGGCGAACGGAGTGGGGCAGAGCCCACCAAGACAAGAGTAAAACGTTAAGTATAACTTTACAAACCTGAACACTTTAAACAAATTCCAGAGGTCTAATGGCTTACCAGCAAGCATAATGCAATAGGTGAAGAGCACTTGTGTCCTGGTGGGAGACTAGAAATTTAAAGATGGCTCCATGCTCAGCAGGATTCTAATATAGACTTAGTATTGGGGGAAGGAGATAGCACAAGGGGTGTAAACCAGGTGGAATACAAAGAAACCAGAGAGGCAATCAGTGGAAAACTATCAGTGAAGGCCTCAGAGGGGGTAAGAAAGAATTCAAACTACCTGTAAAGTGAAGGAGAGAAGAGACAGCAAACTTTATTAAGGTTGGGAGTGTGTCTTCACATTGACTTGCTGATTAGTAACCAGTTTGTGCACAGATTAGAGTAGGGAGATACATTAGCAATGAAGGGGAATGTATAGAGATCCAAATAAACAGGTGGGCCTCCAAGTGATACAAACTAAGGCAGAAAGCACTGAGAGGGCTGCTTGATGGTTAATTTAGTCACAGGGATCTGAATTAAATGTATACTGTTTATTGGACAGTTAGGATTACTGCACTAGCTGGGGGGAGGGACACAAGGCTACAACAGTCAGTTTTATTAGCATGCTGAGAACTACTAAGAAATACTGCTAATGTAATAGCTTCACGCTCATAAAACATACAAGTAGAATGCCTGGGTGGACTGACCCTGCTCTTGAGGCTCAAAATGTATATCCTTGTGTAGTTTTGCAGTACTGATTCCTTCTTATACTGTATGGGTGGAGTGGTAGTCGCAGACTGCAGATTTGCTTGAGTGTGCTCAGCAAGCAGAATGCAATTGCTGAAGAGCACTTGTGTCCTGGTGGGAGACTAGAAATTTTCATTGTCGCATCTTTTCTCTAACTCCTAACATGGCACTTCTGTAACTGATAGAAATATCGTACATATCTGTTTCTGTTAGCTACCTGCTTAAACCATTTTTTCTATTGTATATTAAGTATACTTTTCTAGTGTGCTGTTTTATTTTGTGTGTGTGTGTGTGTGTGTGTGTGTGTGTATATATATATATATATATATATATATATATATATATATATATATATATTTTTTTTTTTTCCCCCCGACTTGATTTGTATTCACCAGACTGAAATTGCTCCAGTGGGATCAGTGCTCTAAGGCAGGTAACAAACTGTATAAGTACATATGCCACTATTCTTCAGTAGTAGAAAAAGCAAGGCTACAACAGAACATACATTCAGGCACCTGTTAACTACAGAGTTTTGAGTTTCACTTAACATGCTGTAATATTCCCTGGCCATAATCCATTTAAACAGTCCTGTAATAACAGAAATGTGTAATGTTGTACTTGTCTACAATGAACGGTATCTGACCATCTTAAATTGCATCCCTTTTAGTGTCTCATTTTCTTAGCACTGTGTGGTTTCCATTTCAAAACTGTACTTAAAATTCATCTGTAAAACAAATTACCACTTTAAGTTAAATCACTGTGCTGGGCTGTGTAGGAAGAACCGAAAAAGTTAATTCCTGTAGGCCTAACAGAGTTCTGTATTTTATCTTGCATTAAGTCCCTTTTGATTTAGCAGCAAAGAAAAAATAGTGATGCAGTGTCTAGCAGGGAAACGGAAATATCCCAGACAAATAGTGATCATTTTCTAAACAGTGGCACAAGGTCTATAAAAATACCAATCCCCCACATTCACCCTCCCCCGACACTCACACAGTAAAACTGCAAATACATTTAGATTTTTCACTTGTCAAAAGATGTAACACAGGTCCTATGATTACAGCATACAAAAAAAAATGTGCACATGGGTTGGGCCTGGAAAATCCCTAATGGACACTTTATTGGTTCAGAGTAACCAGAATATAAACCATAATGTAAGGCCTGTACATTATTACAGATATAGTGTAGGCAAGGGAGTCTTCTTTCTTAACAAAATGTCAAGTAGATAAAATAAACTCAGGCATGTAACTTACTGATGACCTGCAGTGAAAGACAGTCAAAAAACTGTTGTACATTACCTGACAAGGTCTGTGAATACGTAGTCAGTACTTTGACAGCTATTGGTTTCCCTGAAGAGAATGACAAAATTATGAAGTAATAGCAATGACAGTAAAAAGTTTGTAACTTAAGGTGCAGAGATCCATTGTTTTCTGTAAAATCAGTTAGTTATAACATACATTTACATAAAAAGAGATGTCTATATACATTTCCATTAATACATCTAGTTAAAATCATAAACAGAATTATTTTTCTTCATGGCTTTTTATAATATCATTGCAACAAACTTCTATGAGTATTATAATAAATTAAATACTTGATAAAGATAATGATTTAATACATGAAATAATTTATACAAAACAAAAAATTTCAAATTTTCAATGAAGTACTCTTTAGAATTTAGAGCGATTTTCAAATTTCAGGGAAACTGAATAGAAACATAGGAATATTGGATCAATATGAGGCAAACAATTTTCCTCACCCGTTTTGCATACCTTACACCTAACAACACACATCTTCTTTTTCAACCGCCTTTGTTGCCTTTAATTTTAACTCTTGCATAGAACTGTTCTGGGCAAATGATGAACACGTGCAATGTAAAAAGCAGTTCATGCACATTTCCTGATTAGGATTTAGAAAAGTATGGTAATCCCTGATATAGGGAAAAGTACAACTGTTTCGAACTTTGTAGATAAGTAGATAGACTTTAGGGTTTAGATTGTTATCATCCCAGCCTAAGCTGTGAATGCACATAATAAAATTAGTGAGAGAAAATAATGTAATGTTTTGAAATTTTATACATTTCCATGACAATTGTTAATATGGTAAATTTATATTACTCAAGGAGTCACACAAGTGAACCTAGAAAGCCCAAGCAAGGGTATTAAAAGATGGGTAGTTTCTTATTCAACTTTTACCAGTAGGTTGATGTAGTACTAACCTAGTTTAGTTCAGTTGTAGAGTAAGGAAAGGTGTTGACAGTATGAGAAAATGTATAATAGATGTATGGACTACAAGACATACAAAATATATAGTATATAAGTTAAGGTAAAACATTCTGTAACTGACCCAGTTTGCACTACAGTCATAAACATTTAGGGGCAGTGTAAAGATTCTGGAAAGGTAACATGTTGAGACATGAGTCATGAAGATACAAAACTAAGGTACTGAAGGGATGTGGGTATAGTGGAGCAGAGGGAGAGAGGGAGAGGAGCAGGATGATAATTAGATCTAGATGGAGGAAGAAAAAAATGCCTGGGGAGAAATACTCAAGTGGCTGGGTAGCCAGGTGGCTCTCAGGACCCAAGAAATTGTAATCGAAAGTCCACCTCCACAAATAGGCTGGTCACTAGTGGAGTGCCTCAGGGCTCTGTACTGGGTTTGCTCCTTTTTGGCATCTACTTCTTTGAAGTCAAGGCCAGCATCAGGGGCCACTGGCTAACCATGTTTGCAGATGATTGCAAACTAAGTGCAGTCCTGTAATATTCCCAAGACACTAATATCAACCAAGAAGGGCTAAAGCATACAAAAGTGCCAGAACCATGGTCTAAAACCCACTGACAATAAATACATAATACATAATAGTATCCTTTGAGAAGTTGACTATCTGTGGACACCATTTCAGTGATAACATACCCCTAAGAGTAGACCCAGAAGTCAAGGATTTAGGGACTTGTGTAGACAGTAGCCTGGCCTTTAACCATCATGTGTGTATAGTAGTAAAGAAATCATTATAAGTTGCACAACTTATAAACTAGGTTAAGGCATGTAGGTCCAGGAAAGTCATCATTTCACTGTATTCAACCATCATCGGACCAACCATTGTGTTCAATCCCTTCAATATGTACCTGACCAGGCACAGGGAATGTCCACAGAGGTTCCTTATTAAAAAAAGAAAAGATATAGAGTGTACACGTGTCCTATGTCGATTGCCTCAAATCCCTATCTATGTAATCCTAAATTCTGTTGATGGGTGATCTATGCCAGGAATTTAAGGCATTCTTGGATACTGCTCTGATGGACCTTCTGCATATCCACAAAACAAAAAGCATCAGAATTACCCAATCAAGGAACTTAAACCTTATTTGTGACATACTTGAAACATACCATAGTATATCTCTCAAATACAACCCTTTCTCTGGAACAGACTGTATGAAGCAGAGTTCTTCCCTAAACCATTTCAAGCATAACTTGGACCAGGGATGGGGAAATGGAAATTCACCACTCCCCTCATATGCACTTATGTCCCTAATGGGCAGAGGCAGCCTGAAAATGATTCACCACCCAAGGCTGTGCATTTTTTAGCCAGGGAAGTACATTTAAACTACATTTAAAATACCACACATCATACCATTTAAATCAGTTTGTGTGCTGTGTTTGTTATGTACTTATTAATTTAAGGCATTTTATGGTCTGCAGTGCTTCTCAAGTGGTGTTTGTGTTGTGCCTAGATGTTCTGAGTGGGCCCTCATTTTTTGGATTTTTACTAGCTCTTCTCTGAATTTTGAAACTTGGAGGGTTTTGAGCTTCCCGTCCCTACTGTATATCTGGCCTTGGAAGCTCCTCCCAGTTTCATCTTCTGTATACCTTGCCCTTGAAGCTCCTCCCAGTCTTATCTGCTCTGATTACTGGTTACTGATGGAAGAAAATGGGAAGGCCCTGTCCTTACACTGTTAGTTTTCTTTGAAATTGCCTTAAAGTGTGCGTGTGTTCCTTACTGCTGGCTTTTCTGCTTGGAATTGCCTTGCAATTACTTGTTGCTAGTTGTCAGATTTGTTTCTGATACCTTTTCACTTGGGGCTAACTAAAGTATGTTTTTACATTAAGAAGATTGGAACTGCAGTTCTAGTGGCAGTAAAAGTCTGAGTCCTGACACACATAGGTAGACTTAAGTGAGAATTATTTGTTGTAGCTTGTTTGATTTGTTTCTGATATATTTTTACTTTTGGCTAACCAAAGTGTGTTTTTACAGTAAGAACACTAGGACTACTATTCTAGTGGCAGCAATAAGGCAGCCTGATCTGTCTGAGTTGGAATCACACAGTAGGATTAAAGTAAGACTGTTTCATCAGCCAAAGAGCATTTTAGGGACTTAGTTGCTTAGTATTAATCTGCGCAATAGAGCTACTTTTTACATTAAGAATTTCCAGGATCATCCATCTTGTGGCAGAAAGTGTTACCTGGTCTCTCTAAGGTGGGACACACTCCATGTAGCACAAAATGTAGTCATTTATTGGTCAAACGGCAAGGGAGATAATATTTGTTCTTTTCTTTTTCTACTGTAAACAATAAATCATTCATTATCTTATGATTAATTTCATCCAATTTCCCATACATTGCATCCATTTCTCTTTCATTCTCTCTGATAATGGCTTTGATAATTTCAAAGCCACAGTTATCAAATATTTGCAAATGTTCTCTATGAAAATCCATTTATGAATGAATTTTTATGAACAAATTATCTGTTTAGGAATGGATTATTTAATGAATTTTAACAATTGAAATGTGAGTTATATTTATTGCTGGATTTTACTTAGTTATTTTGATATATGTATTTATTTGGGGGAAGGGTTTGAAAGGTTTCTGCCAATGAAATGTTCTACTAATTAGAGAAGAAAGTATTTAAGTGGAGATTTGATGAAAGTATGCATCTTATCTGAGGAAGTCTGGTTGCAGACAAAAACGCTGTATAATTACTTTAGAAAGCGTCAATGTTTTATGCCTGTAACAGCCTGAAGTGGCCGGTTTTAGTGTGTGGAGTGTCTAATAAACTTCGAAATATACACTGAGGAGTGTTGTGAGGTTTTTCCAAGTGCTCTTATTGTATACTAAGGTGGATATTTGGTTTTGAGCACTACAGCCCTGTTTGTTTGTGAGACTTTGACTACCTCTTTATAGACTGTGAAATGTACACTTATTCCAATTCACAGGGACAACATTTCTTGGACTTTATCAACGCAAACAAGCTGGACCAGTTAGTATGCACTCCAACCAGAGGATCACACATATTGGGCCTAGTACTCATCAACATGGGACAGCATTGCAACCCTTTCTGGGTCAAGTACTTATTGATGAGGTTGGACCACACAGCTGTGTCCTTCAAATTAAAAATCAAGCCAGAAAACCCAAATAATCCTGTAACAGGAACTATTCTAAAGCAAACTGTATACTATTAAGTGATAGTTAGTCAAAATTCTCCAAACCCTGAGAACACAGTTATCTATCCAGAATTATTTACAGAAACCCTGTGCAAACATGTAAATGGCTACATTGAGCTCCTGTACCTACCAGAACTAAGCCCAGATTTAACACCACAAACAAATCACACTGGTGGAATCCTTACATTAACAGGCTATATAACTAAAGAAACAAAAGTCATGGCCAATATCAGGAAAAAGCAACTGCCATACAAGCAAGAGCTCCTAATTCAACCAAATAAGAAACTAAGAGGTCTAATAATGTCCAGCTAGGCCAGTTATGAGGTCAGGATTGCCTCCCAGGCTTAGGACAGTTACAAGGCCTTCTTCAGTTATGTCAGGAACCTTAAAGGTAATACTCAACAATGTGCAGAACTGGTGGTAAATGGCACAACATTCAGTGACCAGGGTGACATATTGGATCTGTTGGCTGATAAATTTTGCTCTCTGGCTCACCAAGTTCACAGATGAAAGAAGACTGGGTGCTATCATAGATTCCCTCATGACATCAACATCCTACAACTGAGTCTAACAAAACAAATGACTGGTGCCAAAAGCATGTATTAAAACTCATTGCAAAGAAATGCATTACAGTACCCTTTGGGAAACTGTTCATCCAAGCTTATTATTCCATTCATAAAACACCCCTAAGAGTTGACCTGATAGTTAGGCATCTGAGAACATATGCTGACAGTAATATGGCCTTCACCCAACATGTAGCCAAGACAGTAAGAAAATCATTCTATGTCACCCATCTCATAAGAAAGCGTATGGCATCCAGGTCCAAGGAAGTTAAAATACCACTCTACTCAGCCTATATAAGGCCCATCATTGAGTTCAATGCCCCCTTTGGCATGTACCTGACTAGGCACTTGAAATAGTTGGAATGTCCTTCAAGGTTCCTCAACAGGGGAATCCAGGGTATGAACACCCTGTCTTACACAGATCACCTTAAGGCCCTATCTCTGTACTCAGTCTCCTATAGGTTACTGAGAGGCAATCTATATCTGGCATACAAGGCATCCTCAGGTCCAGTTCTGATGGATCTCTTGTGCATCTGTAAAACAAGCAGCATAAGAAACACTAGATACAAGGACCTGAACTTTGCCTGCAACATAAATATAACATGCTTGGGAGACAGATATGTGACTCAAAGTATCCTCGTGGTATGGAATAAGCTCCCCATCCACATGAAGCAGAGTTCAACCCTGACCCTATTCAAATGAAACCTTCATCATTGGTTGGGAAATAGCAAAGTCATCCCTAGTTTGGTCCTCATCTCTGTGATGGACTGAGGTCAACAGTAAGTAAATTAATCTCCAACTAACATAACCCTCCCCCACATAATGCTTACCTACCTCCTTTCTAATATACCCTACCATATAGGCATCCAGGGAACTTGGTGACAAAACCAGGTTGGGTTGCACAACAAGACTTGTAAAGATCCTGGTGATCATTAGCTTAATATAAATAAATAAAGAGCCTGGATTTACCCTTAGAATAAACTTAAGGTTCCTAAAACTTATCAGATACATTTGGGATGCAAGGCAGGGCTTAAAAATGCACCCATAATGATTAACCTAATATACAGCTATGAATTTAAGGTGAATGACAGACAACAGCTTTGACCTATCTTGTCCAGGAAAGGGTGAGAGAACTGGTGCACCCATGAGGTTTTTCCAAATATCCTTGGTGTTCAGCTCCTGCAGATTATGCAGTTGGTAAGATGTGTGGATCAGTAACTGAATAAAGGAAGAAAGCCTGGATATTATTTTATAAGAACTTAAGTTGTCTTGCAGATAAAAATGGAAAATGCAGAAGAAAGCATATGAATGGGTAGGTGTTGGCTGTGTCCCAGGAGAAGGATGAAGAAGAATAGTGATATTAGTGAAGGAAGAGGAAGGTTGGAAGTGGGAAGAAAGTACGACAAGTGAAATGGGAAGATGGTTGGTGTACAGAGGTGCTTTGAGGACAAGGGAGCAGTGATAAGTTTATTTTATAATCCAAATGAAAATGAATAAGAAAGAAAACAGGATATGTTGAGATGGCAAAAAAAGCTAAAAAGAAAAGGTGATAAGGTATGACTAGGTGACTTTAATGTAGTACTTGAGCAAACATTGGATGAGTTTCTTAAAAAGGCAGAGCTCAATGTGAAATTTCAGAAGCATCTCTGGAAGTGTATGGGAAGGAGTGTTAGATGCATGTAGAAAGAAAGGGAGAGGGTGAGGTCATTTAGTAGGCAGAGGATAAGCCGAGAAGAAGACTAGATACAACTGAGGTACATGACAAAAGGTTTTATGAAGTGGAATCAATATAGGGGTGTAATTCATGAGTGTGAGTTTCAGTGCACAGAAGCTCTAAATCATTTTTCTATTGTTAAATATGAATGAAGTGATATTTTAGCAAAGACTATTATAGGCAAACAGCAACATTGCTGAAATGGTGTGTTTTTATTAGGAGGTTTATAAGTTGGAGGTTATGTTTCAATTTTAGGTGGGTTTTGTTTAATTTTTTTATATGTGCTTTATATTAATGGTTATATTTTGTGTTTTTTGGGGGGGGTTGGTGGCATTATGATTGCTGGAGAGGTTCTGTGTGTGTGTGTGTGTGTGTGTGTGTGTGTGTGTGTGTGTGTGTCAGCAGCAATTCATTTGATAAGGAAGATGCAGGAGAAGCTAGAAGAGTTAGGAAAGGAGGGAAAAAGTGGAAAAATAAGGAAAAAAATCAACATAAAATTATTAGTATACGTACTTAAGGATCTGAAGAAGAAATAATGGGTGGCAGGAATACAGAAAGAGGAAGGCAAAGGGGTGACTCATTATTTGGAAGAGAGCTGTTCAGAAAGTTCTATAAGAGGTTGTATAGAAGACAACAGGTAAACGACAGGTAGGGGGGTAATGTTTGAAAAATGGCAAAGCATGGAGCTACGTGAGGAAGAAGGAGAAAAATGATGAGTTCTGGAGAGGTTGTGGCAGGACTTGGGCATAATAAAAGGGGGAGAGCTGGGCTGTGTATCATTTTCCAGTTGGCAGTTATGAATTAGTAAGGGTGCAAATAGGGAATGTATTGCAAATCTTTTCCATATGGTAGGGCAACGGGGGTGATGTTGAATTTTATCTGGCAGGTGCAGATGATAGTCTTATATAAGGAGAGGTAGCAGAAAAACCTTACATACTATAGTATGTGACAATTTTTTTAAGTAATAGCAATGCCAAAATAATGGCTAAAGTACATGAGACTAGGTTAGTTGTCCTCCTTCCAAAAATGGTAATGGATTATCAGGTAGCATCCATGAAAGGAGAATCATCTACAGATCTTGGAAGGTTGTTATTAGATTTTGTGTACTCGTGAGAGAGAGAGAGAAGATCAAAGGACAAAGCTAATGTTAAGGGTTTGTGGCTGACTAAGTTTGCAAAAGACTGCAAACTTGTTACCATCATAAACTCCCCAGAGGAGACCAAGATCCTGTGAGAGGACCTGTCTAATACAAATAGCCGGTGACAAAACCATGAACTAAAACTAAATGCCAAGAAGCTTATATTCACATCCTTGGGCAGGCATGAATCCCCTTCTAACTATCTCAAATTGATGTTATAGTTATTGATCTGGGAACCTATGCTGAAAATGAACTGTCCTTTGATCATCATGTATTCATTGTTGTAAGGAGGTCCTTTTTCATTATGTAGCTTATATCTAAAGGTTTTGTGGCCAAATCTAAGGATAAAAGTGTTCCAATGTACTTGTCATTCATTAGACTGACTATTGAGTATAATGCCTCTTTTGCTATTTACATGTCCAAACACTTCTCACACCTGGAATGAATACAATGCTTTTTCACTAAAAAGAAAAAAAAAAATCAAAGGCTTAAATTGTAAAAACTATGCAGATCATCTTAAGGCCTTGTCCTTCTTCTCAGTATCATACAGACTATTGACAGGTGACCTCTGCCTTGCATATAGAGCTCCAACAGACCTTATTCTGTCAGACCTATTAGTCATTTGTAAATCCAGTGGTATCATTCACTCAAGGGACCACAATCGGTTTAGCAAAATAAGTAGAAGATGTTGGAGGGATAGGTTTGTTTCATAGAGAATACCACTTCTATGGAACCAGCTTTCATTTCACATTGAGCAAAGTACTTCTCTTATTTTATTCAAATACAGTTTGACAGATGGATGGATAACCACAAATTCATCCCCAATTCAGCACCCCCTGTACATCATGAATAAGAGAAACGTAAATTTTCCAACATATCCTGTTCAGCCTATCTCTATGCCATTTGCAAAGGGCTAAAACCTGTCATGGGAATGTAAGGCTAGGCTAAGGCCTCTTAAGATCCTCACATATCAATAGGTTAGCAAGTACCTATGAACTTATGGTTCTGTATGATTAAGGGAGCAGAGATGGTGCTTATGTTGAAAATGTTGGAGCAGGTTTTAGGATCAAGATTGGTTGTGCAGACATTGGAGCTTTTTCTACAGTGAACCAAATGTTTAAATTAGGATAAACAGTGGTTTATCAGACAAGCTGTCTTTAGGGAGAGGAACAACACAGGTTTATCCTTTATCCTCATGGATTTTTTAAACAAGAAACATATTTATTAAATTATCATGTATGACATAGTCAGTCTTTTATATATTTATTTGATATTTTTGACCGGGTTAGTCCGGTTGAGCCAGAAGCCCATTTTCAGTGGAGACCCGAGGAGAAAAGCTCCAATACATATATTTATAACAAATACAATAAAAGCATGAAATCTAAAAAAATACATATAGAAATGATAAAATAAAGAAACATGCATAGATTGGCCTATATAAAGCAGATTTTGAACAGTTAACAATTAACAGGGAGTAGGCATCACTGAGTGAGTACAGCATCTATTTACCTCTGGGAAAAACATTTCTAAACTGTGTGCAGTGTAAAATTATGATTAAGTCTCAGTAATCAGAAAACAGTGTAGGAGGAAGTAGCCTAGGTGAAAATACATTTGGAGATTTAGTACTAGTATAGTGAAGTAGTACGACCCTCAAGTTACATTGCATGCAAATACACTGTAGATACAGGGGAAGAATAAGATGTGAATATTACTGAGTAGAGGTAATATACCTGAGAGGGAAGAGTAAGGGAAGATAGTACTGTACAGGCAGTTGGGTAGATAGACGAGAAGGCATTAGGCTGGGAAGGGGTGGAGGTTTTAAGTAGATTCCTGACATGGATAGGTCTATGAATTAAGAAGGAGTAGTTTCAGTTGCTTTTTGAATTGATTACTGTTAGAGATACTTCTAATGTTAGAAGGAAGTTTATTCCAGGCTAAAGAGACATTGTAGTTATATATGGATTTACTTATGTTTTTGTTAGGCTTATGAATGGCAATCAGTTGTTGGTCGGAGCTTCTGAGAGGTCTGGCAGGGGTATCGAATTAGACTAGTGTTGAGAGGGATGGGCAGGCTGAGGGTTTGTAGAGGATGGAGTGAGTGATTTGAAGTTGTGCTAAAAGTAGTTGATGGGGGTATTCAGGCCAATGAAGTTGCTTTAAGGAAATACAGTGGTGGGATCTATAGGGTTGGTCAGTGGAAAATTTGGCGATTTTATTATAGGTTTGCTCTAGTTGGGTGATTAAAGTGGTTTGAAGTCTTTAAGAATGGGAGCAGCATAGAGAAGGCCAGGTAAAAGGAATTCTCTTGCTAGGGATAATTTAGTTTCAGGAGTAAGGAATTTTTTGCTGCAATATAACAGTCCTAATTTTGGATGGGTCTTCTTTATGGTCTGGTGGATATGAGGGTTGAATTTAAGTTGGTCATCTATAATGGTGCCAAGGAGTTTTGTATAAGGATCTGCTGTGATGATAGTATTATCTATAGAGGAGATGGAGAAGGTGGATTTATGAACCAAGAGTGCATTAGGAAGGAAGAGTGAAAGTTTAGTTTTCTTGGGGTTTAGGATAAGCTGGTTCTCATTTAGCTATTTTCAATAGAATTGAAAGTGTTTTGTGTAAGGGAAAGGAACTGAGACAAGTTATCTAAGGATGTGATGGCGAGTGTTGAGTCATCAGCATACTGGATAAGAGTAGAGTGGTTACAGGTGGAATAAAGGTTGTTGATGAAGATATTGAACAGAAGGGAGCCTACGATGAAGCCGTGTGGAACCCCTGTATTTACAGGTAGGAATGAGAAGAATGAAGTAAGCCATCAGACAGATTGTAGTCTATTAGAGATGTAGTTGGAGAACCATTGCACTGTGGCAGAAGAGAGGTTAAGATCGGTTAGTTTTGTAAGAAGTTTAGAGTAGGACACGGTATTGAAAGCTTTGGATAGATCGAGGAAAAGACATGATACAAGTTGGTTATTGTCTCTGGCCTCTGCAACAGTCTGCATAAAAGAAATGAGGGCAGTAGCAGTACTGTAGTTGGGCCAGAATCTGTGTTGTGTGGGGTTTAAGAGGTTTTCCTGTATAAGGTACTTAAGGATTTGAGTGTGGACACACTTTTCTAGAATTTTTGAAAGAGGAGATAAGATGGCTATTGGGCGGAAGTTAGAGGGGCCTGTGGAGTTACCTCCTTTGAGCAGTGGTATGGTAAAGAAGGCTTCCAAATGTTAGGAACTGTGTTTTCTTGAATTGCTCTATTAGAAAGTATAGAGATGGGAAAAGCGATCAAGTCAGCTGTTATTTTAGGAAGAGAGGGGGTAGTTTGTCAGCTGATGGGGAACAAGGCTTAATTTTATGGAGAAAAGATTTGATATAGGAGGTGGGAACAGGTTTAAGGGAGAAAAGGGTCTTACCACTTTTTGTAGAGTGGGGGGTAAAGTGGGATGCATAGGTGTTTTGTTCAGTGTGAGTTAGTTTTCTGATGGTATCTATGAAGTAGTTATTGAAGAGGGTTGCTGTCTCAAGAGGTGAGTTGTTTGGGAAGGGGTTGGTGTTGAGGGGTTTCCTGGGTGTAGAATTTTATTTATTGTGGACCAGAATATTTTAGGGTTGGAGAGGTGATTGGCTTGAGCTGAATTATAAAAGTTTTTCTTATCTTGATGCAAGCATTTTTCAGTGAGGTTTCTAAACTCTTTGTAGCTTTGTAGTAGGGTTGAGGATTTGGTTTTCTGCCAGGCTTTCCATATACTGTCTCTTTTGTGCATGAGGGAGCAGGTCTCTCTAGATAACTAAGGTGCATGGTTGGCTTTAATCCTAATTTTTCTTTGGGGCAGTTGAGTCTAAGATATTGAGGAAGGTTTGGTTAAATGCATCTACAGCTTCGCTAAGGGGAAGGTGTTGAAGGAAGGACCAATTGATGGATGCAAGAGTAGAGTTAAATGAGTCAGCATTGGATGAAAATAGTTTATGGCAGTCTCTGTAAAAATGGGATTTAGGTATTGGGATAGAGTATCTTTGGATGTGAGTGGGAAGGTGATCGCTAAGGGAGTTGGGTAAGGTGTGGGTGGTTATGGTAAAGATCAGAATTGTTAGTCAGGATCCAGTCTTACATTTTTATAAATGAAAACAAACCATACTAACACAGTTCTAGTTGCAAGCATTATACATTACAAACCATGTTGACATAATTGCATTTCCAAACATTATACATTACTTATACTCTACCCAGTCATTGCCAGTCAAACATTACATAGCTCATTCAAGTCCTGCCTTCTTTTAAACCTAGTTCCTCCTCTGCTTGTATTGTTCCCACAATTCTCATTTTTTCCTATGTAATTTGCACCTACCCTTTTCTAAAGATTCCAATTCCAGTTGTTTTATCTCTGTTACTATATTTGCTACTTATGTTAAAGTCAGTTTAGAGTTTGATTTCCATTTTCTGGTAATTACTTTTTTAGTAACCACCATAATTAGACTCAGCAAGACCTTACTATTTCTAGGCAAGTCCGATTCTGTATCATAGCTCAAAAATAATTTCCTTAGTTACACCAATTTGCTCATTCAGTATCTCTGATAGAGCAGTCTGCAGGGAACCTTTAAAGTATGACAACTCATTACACCCAGAAAATATGTATCCACTTTCCTCTTTTTCCCATCACACCTCCAACATTTGCTGTCTACCTGAGGAAAAATTCTCTGGAGTCTACTTGGGGTATAAAATACCTTTGTAAACACTTCCAAACAAAGATACAAAATCTTCTAGACTTTGTTGCATATTTGGGAGACATACATATACCCTCCCCCATTGTTTCTTTGTGAATTGCTTATCCAATCTCTCTCACCAATCCTTTCTAACCTCCTCTGATTGATTCTTATATGCAATACTTTATATGTTCTACTAATTATTCCTTTTTAATAGCAACTTCTGTTCTATATTCTACTAAAAACTGTACTACTTTATTTAGCCCCCCCCCATTTCTTTCTTTTTGCCTATACTCTGATATCAGTCCTTGATAGGGAATGCAATCTCTAACCTGCAGTCCAAATACATTTTTGTGCCTTCAAATTCTATTACCTTTCCCTCTCTTGTTATTTGCTCCCAATACAGGATTTATTTTGTCAGTTTTCTCCAATAAATTCCAGCCTCCTCTTGCCTATTGTCTGTATCTCTAGTTGCAGTCATCCCTATCAGCAGAATCTCCTTTCTTCATTCCCGTGTTGGCTTAGTTTTTTTAATACTTTCTGCTACTTTATGAATGTAATATTCTGTATGATTACTGTTATTCTCCTTAAAGGTCTGCATCCAAAATCCCAGTATCTCCTTGTTTCTTGAGTTTTCCCCTGTTTCATCATCATACCTTTCCACTTTTAATTATAATTTTCTGCTTGTGCTGTGTAACAGCCTTACCTGTGTTGCTCTGAAATACCTCTTCAAATCAGGTAATTCCAATCCACCTGTTCTATTGGAGGAATCAGCTTATCCCACTTGACTCTTGCCATTTTCCCCTCCTAGATAAAATCTTTGAGCGCCTTATTAATTGTTATCCACAACGTCTCCTCTGGTTGATAAAAATATGCCTGACCTGTGTAAAAGACAAAGGGACTAAAAACATTTTAACTGCTTGTATCTTATTCTCGATATCCATATAATAGAGCTTCCATTGCCGCTGTTTTTGTATTAGCTTCTGTTAAATTTCTTACCACATATCCTTAACTGCCACACTAGAATCATTTTTAATTCATACACCTAAAGACTTAATTTTATCATGTCCCCATAAATATGGATATTGCTGAAACAATTCATGTGTGTACATAATTACTCACTATTGCCATTGTTTTAGGTTCATTCATTTTGTATTCCAAAAAGATATGAAACTGTCGCAAAATGTTCCACAGCACTGCAATGTCCCTTTCTGTTTTTTTTGACAGGTATGAAATAATATCATCTGCAAATAGAGCCAGATTTTCTTGACTACCATCCCAATTATATCCCTGAATTTCTGAGTCCCTTATTTTCTTTGCCAGTGTTTCTAAATATAATGCAAATAACAAAGCAGAGAGAAGACACCTCACCTGGTTTCTCTGCTTTAGAAGAAATTATCAGAGAGGACCCCACCCACTTTAATTTCCACCTCTGATCCCTCATATATTCTCCTAATCAACCTTATAATTTTATCAGGGAATGCAAATGTTTCCATTGCCTTGCCTATAGAGTCCCAGCTTTCTCTGTCAAATGCTTTCTCTGCATCAAGACCCACCAACAGCAGTGGTATTTTCTTAGATACTGCTTCCCTCCTGATCATCAATATTCTGTTAATGTTATCAAATGTTTGCCTCATCTCCACAAAACCAAATTGATCCATAGTTATCAAATTTGGCATCAATTTTCCATTCTTTTAGCCATTATAGACATAAACACATTATAAACATGGTTTAGTATTGAAATGGGCCTGTATGAAGCTAGATCTGATGGAGCTTTACCTCTTGAGGTATTACAGCTACCAGCACTTTCTTTCTGGATGTTGGTACTTGTCCTCCTCTTAAAATACTTTTAAACAAAACCTTCCAGATCTTTATCAGTTTTTTTTCCCTCCTAGCTTCCAGTCTTCCACAGGAATACCATCTTATTATAATTTGCAATAGATTAACTATATATCACCATTTATCTCATCTCCTATAATAAGTGTTAGTAGTTGAGCCTCTAATCTTGGCATATTTAATTTTTCCATAAACGTTTCCATTTGTACCTTTTCTTGATTTCCATATTTTTCTGCTTTATACAGACTTTCATAGAATTTCTAAAATATTTCTAATACTTCTACAGGATCTCTTATTATCTTCCTTGTTATAGGCTCCCTAAGCTTGGTGACAGACATTTCTCTTTTCTGTTGCAAGTCATTGTTCTAAAAATTGTGATGGTCTAGAGTTATCAAAAAAGAGTTGCTTAACAGCAGTCTTTCTAAACTCATTCATATTATCAAGGTAATCCTTTATTTTCTGTTTAGCATTCTGCAGTATTTCCTTTTTTTATTTCCAGCCTAGTTTTAAACTCCCTAGCTATATTTTTAGAATAAATTTCTATCTTCTCTAATAGCTTCTGAGCAATTTCCACAACCCATTCCTTAAATCCCTTTCTTTTCAACAGATAAGTGGGAAAGCACCAGTGTCTCATTTTTATTTCATTACCCTGTATTTTATTTTAGTTATTATTGGTGCATGATCTGAAATAGTTATTGGGTGCATATCAAGACCTTCAATTAAATGCACATGTTTCTGTGACATGTACATTCTGTCTAGCCTATCCCAGTGTATTTATCTTGGGGAATAATATGTAAATTCACTCCAAACTTTCAGTACTGAAATCACATATTCCATGCCAAATATTTCATAAATTTTTCCAAAACTTTGTGCTCCTTTGTTATATTTCCCTTCTGGGCCCCCAGACACATCTTGACTGTTACAGATCAAATTCCATTCCCCACCCATAAATAATATTCCTTGCTGAAAGCAGATTATTTCTCTCAGAATTTTTTTGAGGCTCCATTATAGCAGTTTTTGGTGGAATATAAATACATGCCAGTGTAATCCTCCTCCCTCGCCAGTACCCCTTACTACTATAAATCTACCATAGTTATCTTTTTAATTCTCTTCTGTCACTATTGGAGCTCCTATTGCAATTAATATAAGGAGTCCTCTTTTCCTTTGCCCCAGGTATTCTGCTGAATAATCATTGAAAATCTTCATTTATCAAATTCACATGTTCAGTGTTTTCCAAGTGTGTTTCCTGTAACATAACTATTTGCACTCTACATTTTTAATATAGGTCACTGCTCTTTCTTTTTTGTATTTATCTGTGAGACCATTCATGTTTAAAGACATTACAGAATGCATCATTTTCTTAAAGGTTATTATTCCCACCTTTTATGGGTAACAGCTTTTTGTTAAATGTGTTTTGTGTTACATGCATATACTGTTTGGCAGGTTAATCTTTTTTACACGTGTTTCCTGTCATCTCCATTTCAGCCTATGTCACATTTTACAAAACAAAACTTTTTGTTTTATTAAAAGCCCCCAAAAAAAACACCCCAATGCCCCCCCTAAAACCTATTAATTAAATAGTACACAAAACTATGGACATCTCCAAATATTGAAGTTTTACCCTCCTAATAGGAATAAATGTTCCAAACTGACAGCCATGCACGCACACACACACACACACACACACACACACACACACACACACACACACACACACACACACACACACACATAGACTTGCGATAACCTAAAAGAAAGGTTATTTGTGCAAAGATGCATGGTACTGCCTGTGCTTCTACTAAGTGCTGTCTGTCTTTGTCTTATCTTTATAACTCTCTCAGCTGGGAAAACACTTGGATGCTTACAGAAAACTATTTCTCCAAGCCATTCCTCTTTATCAGATTGTCTCCTAGAGACATGAGAGATAGACACAAAACTGACAAGCATACATTTTTTTACTAGAAAATAACCCTATAATATTCAATATTTTTTTCATTTATTTGCTTTCTCTTAAAACTTGTTACTAGATTAAGCTAAGGACCTTAACCCAGTCATTCCCCTATGCAAGAATGAAAAAAGCACATGTGTTTTTCCTTTTTTCATACTCTTTTAATGAGATTTTTCTTCTTCTTCTTTTTTTTTTTTACATTGCGGTTCCCACATTTCTTAAAACTGAACTAGGAGAAAGAGAGAAGAAGAAAGAAAGAAAAGAAAAGAAAAAAACAGGAGCACCTACTTACATTAGTGTCCCCATTACACTTAAAAATAACAGAGAAAACTACATTATAGCATGCAAAAAATCATGGACTATTAAAATAGTACCATTAAGAAAAAATGTGTTTTAGTTACAGTTAACTAGTCCCCCTTCCTAAGTATTTTTCTGAACATTAATGACATGAAGTAGGGCATATGCTTTAGAGTCCCATACAAGTTTAACAAAGTCCATGAAAGTCCAATATTTCCAGATTTTCTTACTCTGTCATGTTTCACAAATGTAATCATTGCTTTGCAATTCCACATTTGACAATTTCCAAGTTACTGGCTTTATTCTTGTTCATCTTTATCTCTCATATCCTGCCTTTGCTTCTTTTTCAATGTACTCTTGATCCTTCTAGTCAAGTATTGTGTTTTTCCTTCTCTCAAGCATTTTCCATTGAAACATTGGAAAATGTTTCACTGGCACAGTCCCTTTGTGGTCTTTATTACAAGAAGAACAGGAAGCAGAATTTCCTTTTGTTTCACAGCTCTATTTTTGTTGGACAAACTTTTGTATTTCTTCTTTAGCATGTGCTTCATCAAAAAAAGATTATATCGCTCCAGGGAAAATATTTTGAAGATAGCTGGGTACAACAGTTTGAATCTCATGCCTGCTTCTTGGCATTTCCTTAATAATGGAAGAAATGTACTCTTCTTCTGCATGGTGTACAATGAATAGTCATTCTCCACACACTCTGCTGACTTCCACTTTTAGTACTTTGTCCTTCTGCCACAGTTTTATCAGAATCAACTCCTTCTGCTGGTAAGATTGCATCTTTACTGTCAAAGGTCTAGATTGCTTTCTCATAGCTAGTTTTGGAGCATACACATGATGTGTCCTTTCAATTAACAATTCCTGTTGTGGAATAGCAGTCCAGTTGCTTATTTGTGCTTTCATAAAATCCATACAGTCTGGTCCTGCTACCTTCTCTGGTACAGCAGAAATTCTTAGATTTTCCCTATGTGCTCTGTCCTCTAATTCTATTATTTTTTGAAACATCTCTCTTTGTGCAGTCACATATTCAGCCAGCCCTTTCTTCATTTCAACCTCTGAGTTTTGCTGTTTTATTACCTTATCTGAATATCTTTTAAAGCTTCCGTTTTCCAACCTTTTATTGTTTGAGTTGATATACTCTACCAGTGTTTTGTTTATTTTAATCAGGTCTGTGTGCAGTTGCCTCATACTTTCCTCTAGGTTACTTGAAGGCATGCCTGGAGCTTGCACTTGCTTTTCACTGAACAGCTACAGTACTTTTCCCAGCCAGTGTTCTTTGACACCTTATGTAGCTGATTTTCCCTCACATCCTGTGTATTTCTTTTTTCATGGCATCCAGGCAATGCACTTACTAGCCAGTTACAGAAATTTACCCAGAAATTGAGGTCCACAGGCTTTCTCTTCTAAGTTTCTGTTTTCAAACTGGGAGAGCTAGAATTAAGCTGTTACTCAATGTGCAGCCATCTTGGAAGTCTCTATCCCCAGGGATTTTTTATCTTTGTTATGGAAAAATTAGCCCAGAGAATAATCAGATTGTTGGAGAGTTAAGGGGAAAATAAGTAGAGACTCCTGATCAAAACAGCAAGGCTGGAGGAGTAATACCAGTGTTTTTTATTTCTGCTGACCAACTAATATTAAGAAGGGGAGTCTGTTCTTCCCCATTAGTGCTAGCCTTGCTCACTGATGATTGTACAAGAAAGAGAAGAGACATAGGAACAAACCCCTCAACTTAGAAGCCAATGAGTTAAAAAGATAGAGAAACATGAAATCAAAGAACCTGTATGAATGCACACCATGTTTTAATTGTGCCTCTGAAGAAATCTGCTGGAATTAATTGTTTCAAATGAAAGCCCTTAACCATATTAAAATAAATGTATATATTTTTTTAATTTGGAGTTCTGGAAGACTATGAAACCTTTGAGTATGCCCTGGGAGAAAGAAAAAATTGCAGAATTCTCAATAATTACTATCCAGCTAGATATCTCACAGTATTCCTGCAGGAACTTAGAGGTCTTCTTATTAAACTAGTGAATATATCTACCCACTGTACTGGGGAAATTTAATGTCTGGTCTTCTGAATTGGCTATGGGACAGCTTGGTGCTTTAGAAAGTATTGGCTTTGCTCAAGTTGTTAACTTGTGATACACAGATGTAGACACTGTCTAAACATGATGTTCTATCTTGGTCTGGAGACCAAAGACAAGATGACTGAACAGGTTTCATGGCTGAAACATTGGTTGGCTGATTTGCAGATTTGGCAGACCTGGCCTAGTTTCAGGGATTTAAGAACATCATCACAGGGGTTATAATGTCCTTACTTGATAAGCTCCTAAAAGAAGATATTCTTTAACTCCCTAAATTGCTGGTTACAGTATAAACATGAGCTACGGTTTGAGCCATGGTTGTCATAGCTCCAATCTGTATAATTCCCAGGCCTGTTGCTAAGCAGCAGCTTTAGTTTGATCATAAATGTCACACTGTAGCTAGAGTGGTATTACTGCTGGAGCACCACTAGAGAAGGGTTAGCCTGCTTGAGGACAAACTTAACCTGGCTGTTCATTATTCAACATACTAAACAGAGTTCTCATGTATGAAAACATTATCTGCCCAATTTTTTGTGACCACGTTTGCCAGCATCAGGCATTAGCTAAGCTTAATCCATCTAAAGCATAGCAATCATGGTGAATGCCACTGTATTTCCTCACTTTGTTTACTCCTTTCGCTATTATAATTTTTTTTGTTGTAAGTTTCAACTTTCTTCTCAGGTTCACAACTGTGGTGGGATTATTAACAACAGGTGCACACTTAAGGATCATGGGTCAGCTGCTGTCAAGAGCTCTTACTGTCATTTGAAGAACACCTCCCTTATCCACAAATTCACTCCATCATTGGACAGTTTGCCACAGTGGTTCATGCACTAATGCAATGCCCTTTACTTAGGACTATGGGATCATGATATGCCACGATTTCAGAAGTTGATGTCAGTCTCTTACTTACTTAACATCTCAGAGAAAGTGCAACACTGGCCCTTGTCTGAGAATCTTTCAATCTCCAGGCAAAGGTTACTGTTTTGCTTTCTCTGTGAGGCACTGCCAGATCAATTTGCAAGATTCTTAATTTTTTCAGGATCTGTGCAACACTAATCTTGTTTATCTAAAAAAATGTTAGTCCTCTTTCTTCCTGCTAGGTCCTACAAGTCTTTAGATGGGGGGGGGGGCTTCTACTTATTTGAAAGCCCATTTGGAAAACTCTGGTAGGGTTTGATTTGAGTCCCTTGCTATAGTTCTTTCAGTTTTTCTTCCCTTGCTATAGTTCTTTCCAAATCAGTTATTTTTTTTTCAGATCCAGATATACAACACTGAGGTAATTTTCAGAAAACATCTGAAGTTCCATCTCTTTGGTAAAGTTTTTTTAACCCCTTTTGGGGGAAGAGGATGGTAATTTTCTCAATTATCCCCCTTTTTACTTCTTTTCTTTCTATGTTTTCTCTTGCTGAAGCATCCTTACTGCTTGTGTTTTGAAGTCAATTTTCTTTCTTTTTTTCCCTGTATACTTGCTCAAGCTTTACTGCTCACACCTTTTATTGCAGTTATAAGTATGGAAGTCAACATCCAGTGCTTCAGACATACTCTGAGACATCAGACAAAGAGCAATAAGTTTTTTCTTTACTCATTTTTAAGTTGCAGCAACCTCAGAAGGACATTATCAAGGTATGGGGGTAAGGGGTAAAGTCCACCACATTAGGGTTCAAAGTTACCTCCACTCTTGTATAAAATGAAAACAAAGATTCCCCTAACGCTATGGTGAACTGTCTCAAAAGTGAAAAACAGAAAGCAAAGACAGTAAGTTCACCAAAATCGGCTTCTTTAAATGCAATAAATCCACAAGCTGGTGTTGGTCCAAAATCAATCTCTATTTAATAGACAAACAAACAAAATAAAACAAAGTCAGATAAGAGTCCCTTAAAATCCACATGATAAGTGCTTTCGATAAAAATCTTCTTCAGATCATAGTGTAAGAATGGGACTAACTTTCATTTTTAAATTATATGCCTCTATATTGCTATCCAATCCATATACAGAAAAGGTAGCTTCCAGCCAATCCATAATGGTATTTCTCCACCTTATTTGCATATATGGATTTGTACACTTCCATTTCCTGCCTTTTTGAAAGCAATTCATAGTATGCAAATCAAGCTGCATACTCATCCAATCAGAAGTGTTAAAATAGTAAACGGTAAAACTCTGTCATTCTTGTTTACTTCCAAACATTCTTTAGAAGCTCTTCCCTTCATAAAATGTCTTAATACATCAAACTACTTAAGAAATCATTAAGACGGCATACACAAAAAAAGACAACTTGAGACCAATCCATTTAAATTATCTTCCAGCTCATTTACATATGGAAAGCTGATCGCTTCCATTTTCGCCTTTTCAGACACGCATCAGTAGTCTACAAATTGAGCTTCATGTTTAGTCAGCCATACAAAATTTGAAATACCATACTTATGTAAGCTGGAAATAACTAAGTATAAATATATCTGTTTATGTTTAAGTGTTAAGAAAGCTGTACTCTTTGTAGAGATTTTTAGAGTTTCCTTTATGATGTATCCGCAAACAACTACGTACAAACAGAAATGTGGAAGCTTATATTAGCCGACATCATAACAGGAAAAAATCAAACTGCTATGATGTTATCATAATTAAAAATAAATAAGCAACTTATAGACACATCTGTTTATATCCAAATAACAGGGCAGTTTCACTCTTTATAGAGACTTCTCAGCATTTCCTTTATGGTATACAAGATGTTTACAAATTGCTGTATGCAGACAGAATCTTAAAGCCATATTTCAGAAGTCATCATACCTTTTACAAAAAACGAATGGCCGTAATGTTGTCATAATTGATGGATAATTCATAAACATGTATGTTTATATCAAAACAGCTTCTCTCTCTGTAGAAACTTCTCAAGGTTTCCGTTCTAATACATAAAATTTCTTCAATTTGCTGCATAGGAATAAAATCCTAAAGATGTATATCAGTAATCATTAAAGCAAACAAATTGCTATAATATTGCTGTAGTTAGATGATTAGTAAACATATTTGTTTATATCAAGACAACTTTTCTCTTTATGAGAACTTCTTAGCATTTTCTTTTATAGGTGCATATCAACAATCATCTGTGATGTAATCAATGCTATTGCATAGAGCTAGAAAACATCATATCAGAATTTCCTTTAATGTTGACTTAATAATAGTGATATTCCTCTTTTGACATTTAACAATTCAGTATACATCCTTATGACACATTTCTTGAGTATGTACGTCCTTTCTTTATATTTGGCCTCTTGAGTTTCAAAACTGGTTTTAGATGAACGATACTATTTAAACCTGGGGGTTGGTCAGCCCTCAGATTAATTATCCATTTAGTTTCTCTTAACTCAGTTAAATTCTCAATATCACCTTTCCTTGGTCCGATAAAAATATTTTCAATCACTTTATACATGAATGTATGTCCTCTATTCATGTCAACATGACAAGATAATGCATTATGCATATCTTTATTAGTGATATCCCTTTGATGTCTTTGTATTCTTTTTTTGAACAGCTGATTGGTTTTTCCTATGTAAAAAGATGAACAATCTTTACAAGTTGCCAAATAAACGACATTGCAGGTTTTACAAGTTGCCTTAACATTGAAGGTGTACTCTTTATCAGTGACTGGATGCACAAACTGATTGCTACTATCTATCAGTATACAAATATTGCAATTGCCACACATAAAGGTGCCTTTACACCCCTTTATTGGGTTGCTGTTTTGTGTATTGGTACATAATAGCCTTTTTATATTCTTTTTGTTCTTATAACAGAACTGTGGTCTTTCCCCAACAATATTTTTTATCTGTAGATCCTGGGTTTAAACAGGCCAAAACTGGTTTACCACTCTCAAAATTTGTGAATTGTCAGTACTGTAAGTCAGAGAAAATCTGATGTTGGCATTTACTTGTTTGGCTATATTACTCCATTCTGTGCTCTCATGGTTTAAGTCCTGATGTTTATACCCTCTTTCTTTGAGATTTTCCTGTAAGAATTTTACTTCTCTACTTCGTGCTGATTCCCAATTGCAACGTTTATAAATCCTATTTGTCTCATTGGTCATAATATTCCTGGTAATATGTCTTGGATGCATACTACTTTTCAATAAGTAATGATTTCTCCATGTACTCTTTCTATACAAATCAAAATCCAAAGTTCCCGATTCATTGAAGCTGATACTAACATCCAAAAACTAATAGTTTGCCTTGAAGAGTCCGATGAGAAGGTCAAATAAGAAGTAGTCATGTCAAGATATTTATGAAACCGTTTGAATTGCTCCTCTTCACCTTTCCATAAGATAAACAGGTCATCAACAGAACGTCCATAATATAAAATATTATTATGCCAAGGATTATTGATGTTTAGTACATATTGTTCTTCCCATTCAACAAGAACTAAATTGGAATAACTATTCGCACAGGGGGTACCCATGGCTACCCCCCACTTCTGTAAATAGATTTTTTCTCCATATATAAAATAGGTATTCTCCAAAATCAGTTCTAACAGATCACAGATAAGCCGAGTTTCAGCTGTGGTTTTCTTAGTTGGCAACGTCCTTCTGATGGATTCTCTTCCAATGTCATTTGGAATAGTGGTGAAAAGATTATTAAAATCCAAAGTTGTTAATAGAAGATCTCCCTCATTTACTTTATTTTCCATAGATCTATTTAATTTATTTAGGAAATCATCTGTGTCTCTTAATACTGTTGTATAGGAGTTTAGAAGTTCTCTTAGTTCCTTTTCCACATACAAAGACAAGTTCTCTGTGGCCCATCCTTGGCCTGAAACTATTGGACATAATGGAGGATTCTTAATATCTTTATGTATCTTTGGAAGTCCATTTATACATGGAATAGTTGGTTTAAGAACTTCCAGAAAATCAAATAGATCCTTATCAATTTGTCTTTGTAAAACCATATCATTTAAACAAGTGCTAAATTTATTCATTGTTTGAGTTATTACTGAAGGTAGAACTTCAGTATATGTTTTGGGATCTTGCAACATCCTCTTCATCTTTTTGACATACCATGCTGTATCCATCATTACTATGGCTCCCCCTTTGTCAGCTGGTCTCAAAGTAACGTCATGATTTCGTTGCAGGTTGAATATTGCTTCCTTTTCTTCAGAGGTAATATTTCTATAGTGTTTAATACTAAGGTCCATTCTTAGTTTTGCAACCTCATTCATACAAAGCCTAGTAAATAACTCTACAGCTGGATGGCTAACTGGAACAAAAGTACTAGGTTTCTTTAACTTATTGCTCTGTTCCTGTTTCGTGCCAAAAATATTCTTTAGAGTCACATTTCGTCCAAAGCATTTCAGATCAATTACAAATTCATCTAGATCCGATCTAAATGATGGAATGAAAGATAGTCCTTTTTGTAATATAGACAACTCAGCTCATGTAATAACATGTTTAGAAATATTTATTACCAATGATCTTTCTCCATATAAAGCTTCTTCCTTTTCCTGTCTTGGCTCTGTGATCTGTGACCCTTGAATTGGTTCTGCTTCAAAAAGAATCGGTAAAGATGCATTTAAGGGTAAATGTGTGCCATTTTTCTTAGGTATGGCTCCAATTGACATGGCTCCTAACAAATTTCCTGTATTGACATCCAGGGTAGTCACTTGACGATCCTGCAATGTATGATTGATGTTTTGATCCTCATCTGCCATCATCGATGATATAGGATTAACAACTGTTGTTGTAATGTTCACCCTTTTACTAAATGACAACTGAGACCTTTGTTCTTCTAGATGCTCCTCTCTGGGCCATTCAAAGATCCTACTCTGTCTAAAGTCCATTACATCTCTGTTCAATTTTTTGATCTTTTGCTCTTTCACTTTAGATTCATAGATGTTCAAATTGGATTGTAATGTTTCCAATTTATTAATCTGATAAGTGGTTAAATTCACCTTCTCTAATTCTGCTTGTTTTACTTTGATCAGCTGTGCAATCTTTTCTTCTTCTGGTTTAAAATACTCAAGAAGTAATTTTATATAACGGAAACTGGTTTCTAAATTGATAGCTTGCCAACTTGCAAGCAGGGCAGGATGCTGATTTCCATAACTGGGCATACATTTGACACGCATGCCCTTAGGTATGATACGGTGATGGAGGCATGCTTCCAAGTGGTACCTTTGCCAAGTTAACCTTTTTAACTTAAAGGCTATTGTTTCAGCATCTTTGAATATTGCATCAAAGTTGGCATTATCTAAATATTCTGGAGTATTACTCAGCACAGCTGCCTCATTGGTGTCAAATTGAAGGTTCATCAATGGGTTCATAGTAGTTTATATACTGTCCATGTTAGGTCCACAGATGCATTTATAAGTTGCTTATTTATTTTTAATTATGATAACATCATAGCAGTTAGATTTTTTTCCTGTTATGATGTCGGCTAATATATGCTTCCACATTTCTGTTTGTACGTAGTTGTTTGCGGATACATCATAAAGGAAACTCTAAAAAGTCTCTACAAAGAGTACAGCTGTCTTAACACTCAAACATAAACAGATATATTTATACTTAGTTATTTCCAGCTTACATAAATATGGTATTTCAAATTTTGTATTGCCGATTAAACATGAAGCTCAATTTGTAGACTACTGATGCGTGTCTGAAAAGGCGAAAACGGAAGCGATTGGCTTTGCATATGCAAATGAGCTGGAAGATTATTTAAATGGATTGGTCTCAAGTTGTCTTTTTTTGTGTATGCCGTCTTAATGATTTCTTAAGTAGTTTGATGTATTGAGACATTTTTATGAAGGGAAGAGCTTCTAAAGAATGTTTGGAAGTAAACAAGAATGACAACTTATTACCGTTTACTATTTTAACACTGCTGATTGGATGAGTATGCAGCTTGATTTGCATACTATGAATTGCATTCAAAAAGGCGGGAAACAGAAGTGTACGAATCTGTATGTGCCAATAAGGTTGGGAAATACCATTATGGATTGGCTAAAAGCTACCTTTTCTGTATATGGATTGGATAGCAATATAGAGGCATATCATTTAAAAATGAAAGTTAGTCCCATTCTTACACTATTATCTGAAAAAGATTTTTATCGAAAGCACTTATCGTGTGGATTTTAAGGGATTCTTATCTGACTTCGTTTTATTTTGTTTGTTTGTCTATTAAATAGAGATCGATTTTGGACCAACACCAGCTTGTGGATTTATTGCATTTAAAGAAGCCGATTTTGGTAAACTTACTGTCTTTGCTTTCTGCTACTCTTGTATAAAAGGTACCTATTTGGATTTTTGCTACTGCAGTCATATAAAAGTAGTTCAGCTACAAGTATACATGTTTATGCACTTTATGCTCTGAAGCTGTTAGTTTTGTGCAGTTGTAGCCAAAAATTGTATTTAGAGCATTTTAGTTAAGATCAGATATATTAGATTTGCTTATTTCTGGAGAGCACAGCTGGGAGCTGACATAACAAATTTAAACCCTCTCAGAATTTCTTAGTAATTGGATAATAAAGGCTGAAAAATCCTAAGCAATTTTTACTCCAAATAGTTCAGAAAAATAATTAAGATAAAATGAGAGCTTGAATTTACCCAGTATTTTGGCAATCTGGAGGAAAACCATTTATTGACCTATATGTTCCTCTTATACATTACTTTATCTGTTAACTTTTTTGTCACTTTAATATTTCAGCAATCAAGAATAGCAATGACTTGTAGAATGAGTAACTTGAAATACTCCAAGCAAAACAGAACAGCAACTTAGCCCATAGAATCACAAAGATTCAGCAAGATGAATAAAACAGTAAATAGTTTCTCAGCATTTAAAATATTTCCAGATTTATAATCCTTACAAACTAATTAATCAATAACTTCTTACCAATAGTACAGTTGAGTGCAGGGAAGCACCCCTCCAAACTATTGTTTATAACCTTTTTAGCTCTTCAGTGCACTGCTTGACTTTTTTTTTTTTTTAGAAAGTACATGGGCATTATCCACCTTACCACAGTCTTTTGTTTGAGTCAAAGCACAAACTAACAGTAAGGGCTATGATGAACCCCTGGCTGGTTCCAAGGTTAAGTTCTATTTTTTTCTATATGCATTCAGTATGAGTACACATTTGTTCAGCAGGTTCATTCAGTTTGGAAATGGTATTTCCTTGACCACTACAGCCTTTGTTTACTATGGCTTACATACTAGTGATAAATTTGCCCTGTAGGGATCAGATATATGTGCAAAAGAAAGTGACTTTGTATAGTGAATCAGAGTGGACAGCATCTCAGGGCTATACATTTGATGGCCTACTGTCTCACCTGGAGTACTATATCAAGATGATACAGCCGTCTACCAGATTCCTCCTTCGTCTAAATATTTTCTGAAGCAAAGTTGTCAAGGTAGTACCTTACGCCAAGTGAAATAGTAATATCCTTGGTTTTAATACTATTTCACTTCTGCATTACATTAATTCTGATTTTGTTTCTGCTGAGTTGCATACTGTCTATACCCTTGCAATCCGATGCTTCAGTCATATTTATTGCTGTGCTACTCATGTTTTTGCTATGTATTTTTCATAATTCTGTTTTCATTGCTCATGTTTCTTATTACATATATTCCTATTACAGTGCTAATATTTTGTATTCTATTAATCCAAATGTTTATGCTATCTAATATGATGGCTAAAGCTTTTGTTAAAATAGTCATAACCTGGTATACTTAGACGTTTATTTTTAGAGAGAATTCATCATCTTGAATCTCTGCTCTCTCTGTGTAGCCAGACACCTGGTACATAGGAATTTGTGTCATATCTCATTTCAGGGTTCATTTGCTGGCCAGGTTTATAAAAAGACAATACAAAGTACTTAATTTTCATAGCATCATACATTCTCTCACATACAGCCTGACTCTGTGCAATAGTTCTTTTAGTACATTCCTTTTAATTTGCTGGTCATTTATGTCTCCGACCCCATCATAACATTTAAGTTTGTTCGTTAAAGCATAAGAACTGATTTTTAAGTCCAAATGCTCGAAAGAATATTTCTTAAGCATTTTGACCCTAAAGGGATGCTGTATCATCAGCAGCCAAAAAGTCCTTTTTATGAATCATAGAAAAAGCATATTTTGCATATTTTAATCCAGGCCTGCTTTTGCAAGGCTACTTCTAATATGCATACTTCACCAAAGTATCAGAGCATTCTATCTGTGATCCCTACATTGCCTTTGTTCCTTATACAGCCCCCTCCAACTCTTACCAAGCAGACAGTAACCCACAATTTCCCAGTATCTTCCTCCTCTAACCAGTGCCAGTATCCTGCATAGGACTACTCAGCTTGCAATGTTTAGCTGTCAATCAGTTTCTACCTGATCATGTACAATATGCAAAATATCAATTGTGGAATAACATATTTTTAGTAGTGTCTGTATTTTGAGAAATACTGAGGAGAAATAACATTCTCATGAGTATCAGGTCTGGAGGAAAAGACAGCATAACAGACTGCAGAAAAATATGTTATAAATATCCTTATAGCGCTTAGATATGTGATGGTAAATGGTGGATTCATAATCCAGGAAGAAGCAAGTACTGTCACATAATCAAAGCTGAGGAGAGGTAACACTGTACTGTTGGTCCGGAAATTGTAAACATTTAATATTACTGGACTGAGGAACCATATACTTTACCAGGGAGTATGCCTGAAGAAATATAAAACTGCACATAATTAAATTTGCTAAGATGTGACACAGATGAACAGAGTTATGCCTCAAGGAAATGAATAATAATGCACATGGGGGGGGGTTGGTAGATTAATTTGTATATCATAATATTTAGGACAACCATCAGCAGTAGAACCAGGTATGTGTAATGCTGTAAAGGCTTTCTTTACTCCCGCTCCTCCAGTGGGTAATGCACAGTCATAGACCATGACACATTTATGCATGTTATGTCTATTTGGAGACTCTGAGTTGCAGACGTTTTACACTTCTTCCTTTAATAAAGCACCTTACTCGCATGTGTCAATACCGCAATATTTTTTTCAGTAGCCTCTCTCATGATCTAACCCTTTTCAGCTGCACAAAACAAGGCTTGCAGGCATCTTAGTTTACTATGAAGTTATCTTTATAATTCAATTTTTAACCCTTGCATGTGGACATTGTTTTGCTGAAAATGAGTTATTAAAGAGAGAATGCTGGGAATCTGAATGAGGTGTAGTGATGATGTAATGATGATGTAGCTTGTAAGCCCCAATCTGTCACAGTGCTGATTTTAGTAGAAAACTGAAACACAGGCTGGGAACTGCAGCAGATCTTTATCATCATACTTACTGTTTCTCCCCTACCATTATGGCTTCTAGCAGTATCCCTATCTACCCCGAGAGTACGGGCATCTATCTGTCACATAATGCATATTCAGAAACATGACTGATGTGCACCTTATGATGTAGGGGCTTTGAAGCCTGAATAATATACCTGACAAGAAGTAGCAGTGTATGAAAATTTCAAAGAATGAAAACTATTTAAATACAATTTTAAAGACAGATACAGTCTTTCTCTCTCTCTCACACATTCACACACACACACACACACACACACACACACACACACACACACACACACACACACACACACACACACACACACAAAATAATGACTGAAATGCACTGAATGTACATTTCTCCCACCTGTTCCTAGCACTAGGCAGGAGATATTGTGTCTATTCTCTAAAGATGACACATATCCTTAGAATTCCATTCTAAGCTTCATTAGAGGGCCCATAGTAACCTTTATCTATTCATGAGTCTTATTCTCCAGTACATATGGAAAACCATATTCAAGGCCTCCACACACCACGCCACAATTCTGACACTTACTTTGATTTTTAAATTGAGAACAGTATCTCTGGTATTATGGTTTGAACAGAGCACACATACCTGCAAAGCAGCATATATTTTTTTAAGAAACTTGCCTTGCAGGCATGGTTAGCATGCTGTTATCGAATGCTGTTTCTTGAAACTTCATAACTGATGAGCCTGTGTATGACTGACAGGTCCCACAGGCAGTGTCATAATCTCTCACACTAGAAGTAGCATGTGTGCTCTTTTCTGCTGGGTTGTCAGCCTACAGGCCATGGCTAATAGAATACAGATAGCAGATGTCCTGATCATCACACAGTTTGTGGTTTAGTCTATGAAAGCGTAGTTTATCATCATGTATTTTGTAGCTGCTAGACTCAAATATTTTAACTCTTAATATTCAGCTCATACTTATATTACCTACTCAAGAAAGGACATTTGTCTTCATTATGTTTCTTGGTGTCTTTTTACATGCATGTTCCTTTGTTACATGATCTTGGCATTACATTTTGTTACAGGTAAGCACAGTTTTAGATGTGTGAAATGAATAGAAAAAAAGAAATGTAACTGGAACCTGCTGGGATTGAAAAATTGTGATATGTGATTGTGTCTCCTTTCACCAAAGCATTATCTATGAGCTAATTTAGTTGAATTGGCTTAAACTGCAACTTAATTTCAGTGAAGAACAACACCCGGAACTTCTATTTGGAATGTTTCATTCCCTGTACCCCATAAACTAATATATATCTAACTCTGAAGTTATACAACCCTAGTTATTAAATCAGTAGATTCAACCATGTTTGATTGGGTCCGTAGCACTTTTGTCTCAACAGACCTCCTGTCCTTGTTAATTTTTACATGTATTCTGTTATGTTTATCATATATCTTCTGGACATATGCCACTGGCTTGACTGCTGTCACATCTGTTTGGATTCTGTTTCATGTGTACACCACTGTTTCATTAAAGAAGTGTGACTGTCCATTTGTCTTAAACTGCTTTCTCCTCTGTACTCTTCTTCACTTGAATAATACTACTGTTTGGCACTTTATGCTGTGAGAACTTTCGTGCCAATGTTGTTGTGCATTCATTGCACAACAAGACACTCCAAGAATCAAACACAAGGTTACAGGATGAAGCAGCTCATATCCTAAACCCACTGTGTAATGTTAGGGGAGATGCTCTGTTGGGGAACTATTGACATTTCATTGAGTTTTTAGCATGGCATACTCTTGAAGTTATTCATAGATTTTTGAGCATGGTATAATGGTATAACTGTTCACAGCTTGCTCCATTTTAAGTCCTTTCCTTTTTCACTGCATTGTAATTATGCATCAACGTGCTGCAATGGTAACTCTATTTGTATACCATTCGGTTTGTAGTATGGGGATGATTTTTCTCCAGCTGTAATGGTCTAGATTTTCACAGCTTGGTCTGTTTTTAGCATGTTGTTATAACAGAGCTGTGCACAGTTCTAATTTGGCATAATCCAATCATTGAACTGCTCACAACTAACTGTGTTTCAGCGTGCTGTAATAGTACAGAGTTTCACAGTTTATTATTTTCTCAGTATGAAGGAATGCAGGATGTGTCTACATTATTTCTGTATTGCAGAGATAAATATCTCTGTACCTTTGTACTGGATTGTATATAACCTTGTTTTTTCTTTAAATTGTAACATATTTGAGCTTCACCTGTAAATGCTCCACTGAGATCAGTGTACTACCCCATTAAAAATATAAACTAAAGTAATTCTGCTTCCAGCATGTTGTAAAGACCTGTTGACAGTTTATTCTTCTGTCAGCAGAATGCATTGGTGAAGATGTTCATATTTCATTCTGTTGTCAGTAAAATGTAGTGTTGAATCTCTATACTGTATTCCATTTTCAAACTGCTGTGAAGATGCGGTTGTTAAGCGTGCTTTCTGTTGTTAAACTGTAACAGTATCTCTATTTATAGTTCATTCTTTGTCAATGTGTTGTAATCGGTGGTTGTTCTGATAGCTCATTCCATTATTAGACTGTTCATAGGCTGATACTAGGCTATTGGCCCCGAGGCCCTTATAAGCCTGGCCAAGAATTTTGCCCATGTTCCCACAAAGTCAGCACCTGTTTCCACTGTCCAGCAGGGACACAGGTGGGATTCCAGGGGTGTATTTTCTGTTTCCCATCCAGTCATCCAGATTCCTCTTAAAGAGAGCTAGTGAGGTATTCTGCTTGACACGGAGAAGGAGTTTATTCCAGAGATGGGGGAGTCTTTGGGATACAAATCTATCCTGCCAACAAGTTCTAGTAATGTCACAGATCAGGTTCAGGCCTTGTGTATGGGTTGTATGAGTGGAGTTTAACTTGTGGATATGCAACTCCATCAAAGCTGTTTCGGAGATGGTCTTGTATGCCAGACATAGGTCACCACTGAGCAGTCTGTACAAGACTGAGCAGAGGGACAGGGATTTTAGCCTATTTGTATAGGATAGATGTTTAAAACCCTGGATTTTCCTGGTCAGGAACCTCTGTGGTCTCTCCAGCTGCTGCATGTGCTTGGCAAGGTACATGCCGAAAGGGGCATTGTACCCGATAATGGGTCTGATAAGGGAGGAGTACAGGGATGTTATGACTTCCTTGTTCCTGGATTAAATACTGTTACTTATGAGGTGGGCCATGTAGAAAGCCTTCCATACAGCAAAGGCAATGTGGTGGTCAAATGTCAGGATGCTATCATCCTGGGTGCCCAAGTCCCTCACGACTGATTACATGCTTAGTACATTGTTATTAATGTGACAATTAGTGGGGACACCATTTTCCCCAATGGAATAATGATACATTTCTTGGCATTCAGTTTGAGGCCATGCTTCTGGTACCAGTCATTAGTTTGGGTAAGGCCATCTTAGAGGATATTTACATCACTAGGGGAATTTAAGACAGTGCCCAACTTGCAGTCAGTCATCTGCAAACTTGGTCAGCCACAAACCACTGGTTTTGACTTGCACCTCAGAAAAGTATATCCCAAACAGTAGAGGCCCAAAGACTGATCATTGGGGTACATCGCTCATTACAGGTCTACAACTAGAGGTGGCTTCCCCTCTTTTGATAGAGTGGATTATATCAGTGAGCCAGTTAGCTAATCATCTGTAACATATGGGCTGATGCCTAGCTGGGAGAGTTTATCTATTATGCCTGAGTGGGGAATGGTGTTGAATGCTTTGGCTAGTTCAAGGTAGGCAGTGTGCACCATCTTCCACTTGCCTATGGCTTTGGTGACTGTTTCGAAGACGTAGACCAAGTTTAACAGGCATGATCTCCCTTTGCCAAAACCAAACTATATGGGGTCAAGTATTTGGAGATTGCCAATGTCCTTGTTTATAAAGCCCATGATAATGAGTTCCATAGCCTTGCAGATCAGGCTAGTTAGGCTGATGGGCCTATAATTGCCCGGGTCAGTGGAGAGTTTTTTTGGTGTAGGCTTGCTCTCAGAAGATTGTAATCAGCTTTGGAAACATTTTTTTGTTTGACCCTGATGGGGGGGGGTCAGGGAAGATGGTGACTTCAAAATTGATCACTTTATAGTCATATCTTACCAAGGAGGATGACACTCTAGGGGTGCTGCAGTGGCTACTCATGTTGGTTAATACCAGGTCCAGGATATTTTCCCCCCTCATGGGGGGGGGGGGTCGACCAGCTGATCCAATGCATTGGCATTGCCAAAGTCAAGGAATCTCTGGGCATTTATATTTGGGCTAGAATAGGTCTTCCACTGTATGGTGGAGTAGTTAAAGTCACCTAGGATCAGGGTAAAGGGTTGAATCTTGATGGATTCAAGTAAGTCCAGATAAGTGGAGTGGGTGTCCTGAGTCATGGCTGGGGCTCTGTAGCTAGCTATGATTTTAATAGGAGTTTTGTCAACATTTAACTGCACTTGGAGTGTCTCATGTGCATCATACTGTTTGTCCAGTCTGGAGGTGTGTATGTCTTTGATAGATATTGAAACTCCACCTCCTTTGGCTTTGGAGCCCTCCATTTGGGATCTGAAAATATGGCCAGATGACTAACCTGGTAAGGCTGGTGTGCTCTCTGCAGCTTTGAACCAGGTTTCAGTGACTGCACAAATTTCAGCACCCTCCAGAGTGAGGAATGCTTGCAATGAGTGCAGTTTCATGCTAAGACTTCTAGTGTTTGGCAGCATGACCTTTAAATTTTGTTTAGAAGAATTTTTCACGTTGGTAGTTTTGTGCTCATGACTTTGCCTAAAAAAGCCACTATGGGGGAGGCAAGAGCCTTTGTCAGAAGCCTTAAGCCCAGGGGAGACAGATGAATGCCATGTCTGGCAAAGCATCGTGGTCTGTCAATCATGTCCTCCCAGGCTGTCAGTTACTGGATCCCCTTGGAATGACACCAGAAACTAAGCCAATTGTTAAAGTCAATCATTTTCTGTTTGTATTGAGGCACCATACTGGGTTATGGTAGGATGCTGCTTAAAGCTAGGGACATACCTGCCTGGGACACATATTCAGTGAGTTCAATCATGTCTCTCTTCATATAGTCCAGAGAGGTATGTCTCAGTCATTCACACCAACATGAACTATAACAGAGTCATAACAGTACCTGCTGTTAAGAGACTTAAGAGTGTGCATGATACGGCAGATTCTATCAACTGACAAGCAACTTATAGTGACTTTCTACTTGTTTATCCTGGTGAGGGGCACATCTGTGTATATCACGATAGAGTCTCCTATAACTAGTATGTTGGGTTTGTGGCTGGGCCTTAGACGCTGTGAGACACAGGTGTGTGTACTATGTGTAGTGTTTGGTGCTGTGGTTTGTAATGTGCATGTTTGTTTTTGCTACAGAGGTCTCTTTTGTTTAGGTATGTTTTTGTTGAGAACCTCTGCATATATAGGAGTGTATTGTACAGGTATGGGTGGTGTTAGAGGTGTGGTGTCTGTAGTGTTTGAGCAGAAAACCTTATCAGTGCCAGATGTGTTGGCTTGTGACTGAGACAGTAAGGATTCTAGGTTCTTAATGTAATTACATCTCTCACATATTGTGTTCCTAGGTGGCAGTAGTAGATTGTTGTAATTGTACATGAGGCAGTTGCTATACTGTCTCAGGATGCTCATATCAATCAGACTAGCAGGAGAAACTATAGGTAATTGTCAGTCTATGGTTGTCAGAATCTGTGGAAGAGAGGTCATGGATAGTACAGTGGGTACTATCTGAGGAGAGTACCTGTTGGTGTTGGTAGGGCTGGATAAAATCAATACAGTAACTGGAAGGGAGGCCCTCACAGTAGTGCTATTAAGGGAAAAATGCAGCTGAGATACCTAGCAAAGAGTTAAAATGGTGTAGTGGCAGTACGGAATGCAAAAACAAGCACACACATGAGATTTAAATACCACAAAAATGAAAGTAAAATAGAAACACTGGAATTTATCAATCAGCCTTTGTCCCTGAGGTCTTAGCTAAACACCCTATGCCAGACCAGTTCCAACCAGTTCACTTACTCCCATTAAGTGCAGACAGTCCCCAGCCAACACAATATGGCGTAGCAGGAAACACAGGAATCACACAGACAGATCTGGATACAGCAAAACCTGTAACTAGACTATGCTAAAGATATTTGAACTCTGTTTAGGTCGATTTAACACAGGTGAACAGATTCACATTTAAATATAACAGTAGCAAACAAGAACAAACTGATTTAAACAAATTAACCAATTAACCAATAAAAAAGTTCAAAACTGAGCTCTGTTCCAGCAGCTTTCAATCAGATGAGGTCTAACTGTATACTCCTGCCACTAGGATGCATGGGAACCCTCTCTAACAAAAGATGGCCTGGTTTACTGCTCAGGTTATACAACCAGAGCTAGATTCAGGAAGTCTGAATCTAGTATATGCTATAGGAAAGAAGCTGCACCAAATTTCAGAAAGAAACAGTTCAAATAAGCAGGCACAATAATCCTTCAACTAGCAATTCCCAGTTCAAAAGGGCAGAATCTGCCCTCTCCTCCCACAAGAGTGTAGACCAAAAACCTTTTTAATGAAAAATAACTGGCCTGAAGCCCAAGTGCTTAAACCAGAGCAAAGACAATTTTGGAATAACAGACACACTAATCCTTCAACCAGCAATTCCCAACTTATAAGGCTATAAGCTACCTCTCCTGCCACATGAGTGTAGATCACAAACATTCCTAATGTAAAACAACTGGCCTGAAGCCCAAGTGCTTAAACAAAAGGCTTCGAATAACAGTTACAATTTAATCATGCTACTAACAAACAGTAATAAATGTAGCAGAATAAATGCAATTGAATACTTTTAAGAACAAGCAACAAAAGCAAGACAAAGTAATAAAGTAGGAAGAAACAAAATACAGTAAAAGCAGATGAACAAAGTGCATTTTTTTAGATTAAGTGGGAAGGGAGGAAACAAGCTAATTCAAGGATGAGAAACTAACGGGGTGTGCCTTCCCAAATGATCTCTCACTACACAGTAGAATGAGTGGATGAGATGATGAGATGGGACTGGAGGAGTATCCAAAATGAGATTTATAGTAGGGGTGGTCAAATCAAAAGCTACCAAATTTAAGAACACAACAAGAGTGAGGCAGGGGGAGGGGAAAATGCAGCCAAAGATCAGCAATATTCTGGTCAAGCAGGCCAACAAGCAGGCCAAACACTTCAGCTAAATAGAGATATTTCTAAATAAAAGAGCAATGCCATTTCTCAGCTCCCCTTACTAATTAACTGGTGTTATTCATAGTTTGCAAATTAATTCTTTGGTAACTTTTTTTTTTAACTGACCCTGGCCAAGAACTCTTAAAACACCAGCAGAACAGAAAACTTAAATCAAAACAAATATAATACTAGAATAAGATACAAAATAGAAGTGATCAAACCTTAAATGAAGGGCTTAAATTCAAAATAAAATGCAGCCATAGATCAGCAATATTCAGAACAAGCAGGCCAAACAAAGACCTCAACTAAATATAAATATTTCTAAAGAAAAGAGCAATGCTGTTTCTCAGCTCCCCCACTAACTAACTGGTGCTATCCACAGTTTGCAAAGGATTTCTTTGGTTACCTTTTTAACTGACCCTAGCCAAGAAATCTTAAAACTCCAGCAGAACAGAAAACTTAAAATAAAACAAATGTAATACTAGAATAAGATACAAAAAATAAGTTATCAAACCTTAAATCATGAGCTTCAATTCAAAATAAAATGCAGCCAGAGATCAGCAATATTCAGAGCAAGCAGGCCAAGAAGCAGGCCAAACAAACACTTCATCCAAAAAGAGAGATATTACTAAATAAAAGAAGAATGCTGTTTCTCAGTTCCCCCACTAATTAACTGGTGCTATTCACAGTTTGCAAAGGAATTCTTTGGTAACTTTTTAACTGACCTTAGCCAAGAACTCTTAAAACTCCAGCAGAACAGAAAACTTAAAACAAAGCAAATGTAATACTAGAATAAACACAAAATCACTGGAAAACTAAAAAAACTGCTCCAAACCAAGACCAAAAGACACGGACACCACATGTTAGCGTTTTCATTCACTTTAATATGCTGTGAACTTCATCAGAAAAACACTCTAACCACCCTAAAACAGCATTTAAATACTTAATTAGCAGTCACATGACTGAATAATCATTATTAAAAAGAAAGCTCATTTTTGTAAATGTAAAAAAATAATAATACATACAAAAATCCATATAGTGGAAATAGTAGAAATAGAAAACATAATTAATTTTTTTGTACATTCTAATAAATGTCATAAAATTAAGTTTTAAAAAACTTTACAGCTTGGTTTGCAAAAAGCACTTTATGTTAATGGTGTCATTTAGACCTGGTGCAATATCTGCACCCAAGTAAATTTGCCATAGAGATTCTTTACATTCTAACCAGGTTTTATAATCACCCGAAAAAGTTTCTTGACTTAAAGTATCTATCACTGAAAAAGCAAACTTTTTGAAGTCAATACAAATACCAGCATGTTTTGCCAAAGCATTGGTTTGTTCTTTTTTCTTAATTGCTAAAAGATGTTCATAAATATGTCTTTTTAAACACCTAGTAGTCTTTCCTATGTAATAACTTGGGCAGGATAAACATTGTGCAACATATACTACCATTTCACTTTGACAAGTATAATATCCTTTGGCCCATAAAGTTCTTTTACAGCATGTCTTCCAAACTCATGCTAATCCTTTTGCCGACATTGCAAACTTGTCAAACAGCGAGTCAGTAAGTACTGCTAATTCAAACAATGGCATTGTCGAGCAAAGTAAATGTAAATAACTTATTTTGACTTTGAGAAATTAACTCTTAAATATGTCATGCTTAACGTTGAAATAAGCTATTTTGGTGAATGTATTAGATGCAAGTGTGTTCCGCAAGGCTTGCGTTTCAATAAATTCCTGAACTGTGTGCAAACTGGAGAGGAACTACACAGTCAACTTGTTGATTTGTTCAACGAATCTGCTATTAACATGATGCGGATTCTGGTTGAACACTACCAGAGACAGATGGAAGAAGTAAAAGTCGCCATGGGTGACTTGGATGTGAAAATTAAGAACTTTTCTTGTTTTAAATTGCTTAACCATTTGTTTTGTGGTGTTGCCGCTAAAGCGGATAGATATAGGGCAACAATTGTAACAAGGAAACAGGGTAAATTAAGAAGAGATATATTGGCTTATGCTGATAACAGTGCCTATGCAGTTCATAGTTTGAATAATTGTGTGTTTAATTTAAATAATGTCAACAATGTACATGAAGTTGTAGGAAGTATTAAAAGTTACAGCTGAAAGAAATTTTACTAACAACAACAGTATGGATGACACCATAGTTACAGAACATGTAGGTGGTCAAGGTAGTAACAATACTGCTAATGTTACTAATAACAGCATTATTCAAAATCAGGGGACCAACATTTCAGCTGTTGAAGGTTCTGTTTCTGTAAATAATATGGGTCCTTTTTTAGTGGACCAACAAGGGAACAAGAAAACACTGATGTGGTCCAAAACAGTACAGGACAAGGGGAAGGGCAAAGGCAGGAACAAGAAAAAGTGGTAGTTGGCAAAGAAAATTCCCATTATGGTATTAAAATTGTGAACCTTTCTCATATGTGTTTACCATCGCAGGCATGTGAAGTTTTGAAAAAAGTTTGTCATTTATACCAGCAAATTCTTTTAATCTAGATAAAGTTATTGTGGACTTCAGATTGTTCCTTAGAAAACTGAATTTGAGTTATGTCATGCAGGATGTTAACATAGACAACCAGGCTAATGTCTCTCAAATGCCTAAAAAATGTAGAACCTATAATCCATCATTGCTAGTAACATTGCAGGTCTTCCAAAACATATGTGAATCCAGCTTTAGACAGTTAAAGCCTGATAACAAGATTCACAATTTGACTGATTTGGAAGAAAAAGCACTCAAAAGTATGTGCACTAACACCCAAGTAAGGGTTTTGAGAGCAGATAAAGGGGAAAAATTGTTATTATGGATACAAAAGACTACATTACAGCAATGGAAGAAATGTTAAAAGACACTGACACATATCAGAGTGTAGAGTTGTCCACTATTAAAAATTATCTGAAATTGGACACCTTACTGTTTGACATGTTTTGTCAAGGAGAAATAGACTATCCAACTTACGCTTATTTACAAGTTGAATTTCTGAAAATGTCAGCACTCTTTGGTATTCTAAAGATACAGAAAAACAATGTTAATCCCCCCTTTAGACCAATTATATCTGCAGCAAAGTCTAAGACAGAAACACTGTCCATCTGGTTGGATTTTCTTTTAAATCCTGTGATTCAGGTTCAAAACATTACCTGACAGCTTCATGGCATTTATTAGAAATTCTAAGGGACTTTAGACTACCAGATAGTACTTTTGTTTTTGCTTCTTTGAATGTAGTTTCTCTTTACACCTGCATTGATCAGGAAATCGGCTTGGAATTTTTAAGAGAATACTTAACTACAAATACTGATTTTGAAATTACAAAGATAACTACTGTTTGTGCACTAATGGATCTTGTTCTTGGCAATATTTTTTTAAATTCAATGAACAACTGTACAAACAAAGATCAGGAGTAGCTATGGGAGCTAGAGTTGCCCCTGCTTTTGCTAACCTTGTGATGGCAAATTGGGAAAACAAGTTTCTAATTAAACACAGGTTGTTTGATAGGATACTGATATATCGCCGTTACATTGATGATCTCTTTTTTCTTTGGCAAGGTAGCTATGAAGATTTCAAAATGCTAGTTTCTGACTTAAACAATCCCACTGACTTCATAAAGTTCAACATCAGTGGTTTTGGTTGTAGTCTTAACTTTTTGGATTTAAATTTGACATTTGACTTTCAGTCCAAACAGTTCATTAGTAGCATTTATAGAAAGCCAGTGTTTGCCAACCAATATCTACAAAGAGACAGCCTCCATCCTCCTCATATGAAAAAGTGTGTTGTTAAAAGACAACTAATTAGACTTAGTAGGTTAACTACATCAGACACTGACTTTACAAAAGAAATGGAGATTTTGAGAACTTTATTTGAGGCTAGAGGTTATGACAGATTATGGCTGAAGCAAATAGAAAATTAAGTTCTAAAGTTAAGAGACGGCAAGGCAAGTCCAATTTTGAGAGGTCACATCCAATTTGAAGCATTGAATGAAGAACAGGGTATCAGTGACCACTCCAAGAATTTGAACAGCAGCTTTACTTGTTCATTTCCACTTCCTATAGTTAATGAGATGTGGAACCTGCAGTGGTGGTGGTACGGTAGCATTGTCGCCTCACAGTAAAACGCTGTCCGGTTCGATTCTCAACTAGAGCGTCTTCTGTGTGGAGACATGCGTGAATGGGCGTACCTTTGTTGAAGGTTGTACATCAGGCCTGGCAAGCCAGTACGTAAAAATCAACTGCCAATCATTAGCGGACCGGAGTTCCGCTCTGGCGACCCCTAACCGGGAAAAGCCAAAAGACACAAACATAGTTAATGAGATGTGGACCATTAGAAAAATTATAGTTGACAACTGGAAAATTGTATTAGGCAATATAGATTTAGCCAAGATTATAGGACTGCAACCTCTGTTTACTTATAAAAAAGTTACAAACATTAAGAATTTATTAGAACAGGGTTGCAACAGCAAAACTGACACAAAAAGTGCACTCATTCAGAAAAAAGGTAGTTATTCTTGTAGACAGCGTAGGTACATCAGTAACACGTCTTCAGTGGAATTTAGTCACATAAAAATAACTTTTTGGGCCAAAGGATATTATACTTGTCAAAGGGAAATGGTAGTATATGTTGCACAGTGTTTATCCTGCCCAAGTTATTACATAGGAATGACTACTAGGTGTTTAAAAAGACGTATTTATGAATATCTTTTAGCAATTAAGAAAAAAGAACAAACCAATGCTTTGGCAAAATATGCTGGTATTTGTATTGACTTCAAAAAGTTTGCTTTTTCAGTGATAGATACTGTCAGTCAAGAAACTTTTTCGGGTGATTATTATGTAAAGAATCTCTATGGCAAATTTACTTGGGTGCAGATATTGCACCAGGTCTAAATGACACCATTAACATAAAGTGCTTTTTGCAAACCAAGCTGTAAACTTTTTTAAAACTTAATTTTATGACATTTATTAGAATGTACAAAAAACTTTTTAATTATGTTTTCTATTTCTACTATTTCCACTATATGGAGTCTTGTATGTATTATTATTTTTTTACATTTACAAAAATTAGCTTTCTTTTTAATTATGATTATTCAGTCATGTGACTGCTAATTAAGTATTTAAATGCTGTTTTTAGGGTGATTAGAGTGTTTTTCTGATGAAGTTGACAGCATATTAAAGTGAATGAAAGTGCTAACCTCTGGTGTCCGTGTCTTTTGGTCTTGGTTTGGAGCAGTTTTTTTAGTTTTCCAGTGATTTTGTGTCTTTTCAAGTTTTTTGTAATACTAGAATAAGATACAAAAAAGAAGTGAGCAAACCTTAAATGATGAGCTTCAATTCAAAATAAAATGCAGCCAGACATCAGCAATATTCAGAGCAAGCATGCCAAACAAACACTTCAGCCAAACAGAGATATTTCTAAATAAAAGAGGAAAAGTTAATTAGAAATATAACTTTGCCATGAGTTTGTTTTTCCCTTGTAATTGTAGCATGTCTCCGAAATGCAAATGGCTATGGGTAATTTTCAAGCCCTTTCATTTCCTTTTTTCCCAGCATGGAGTGTTTGCTCAGTTTTTCCACCATAAAATCTTTGATTTACAAATGTTGCAGTATACACTACAAACAGATTTTTGTAATCTGCCATTTTGTTAATGTAATAATTTTATTTATTTTTTATTATTTATTTTATTGCATTTGTTTACTGGGAAGGTCCACTAGGTCAAAAAGTGCCCATTTCCAGTTGAGGCCCAGGAGAAATGCTCCACAGAAGTACAACACATTCAATCTGATAAAGGACAGTAAAAATACAATACATACAGTGTGATAAAACACAAGATAACAAATATGTCTGATTAAACTGCTAAAGCTCAAGTAACAATGTGATACATACAATTGGATAAGAACACATACAACAACTGGGTGAGATTAGACTGCATAAGAGTTTTGATAAGCAAAAGAAAAGGAAGTGTGCATGTGAGTAGATCTAACTACTGACAGTCTGGTATAGTGGTTGACACAGAAATAGGCTTAGCTTTCTTTCTTTTTACCCATTCCTTCAAACTCTTTCCTCCCCTGTATGCCAACATCATGACATTTCTTTTAATATATTACACCTTTTTTATTTCCATTTTTTTCTTGATGATCTTTTTGATCTATTGATTAACATTTTGCATGTACTTAACATACAAAAACTTTCCTCCTAGTTTTCTTATTAAAATTTTTAATATATTAATTTTTCTATTTAAAGATTGGACTACCATCTCATCTTTTAATTTTTCATCTAGTTTCTCCAGTTCAGTTGATAATAAATTATGGGGATAATTCCTCTTTCAACATTTTATTATATTGCATTTTATATTATCTTCAATTAAAATAGTATTACTTACATTCTATGCAATATACAAGAAACTAGACCTAAGAATATTCCTTTTAGTGTATTGTGAGTAATAACTTATACAGTGCAAAAGCATATATGCATCTACTGGCTCTATATACAAAAAATATTATATATTTCCATATTTACAAATGCGATTATTTTACTGTCATGCTCATAACTAACTACACAGAGGCTATAAGAATCTCGTAAACATTTGAAATGGAAGATTTATTGTAATTGCATTACTAAATGATTTTAGAAAGACCTTTGTTGCTGCTCCGGACATCACTGATAAACAAGATCTTCTGCTAAAGGCAACTATTTCCACCTTCACCCAAAGAGACTGATCCACTTTCTAGACGAATGCCATATACTATTCCTCTCAATTGTCCTGGCAGCACAAATCATTCTTGATTTTTAATTATATTTTTGTATTGTCTGCCAGAATCCTTAATGGTGAGTTCTGGAGTAGTAAACAGTTCCTGCCAAGCTATGGGTTAAAAATATTTTTTCATTTTCTCATAAATCATTGAGGATTACAGTTAGTCATTAATTCCAGAATTAGAGTTTTATACTTCTTAATGCTCAGGAAATGCTTGGTGGAAATGTTGTTCTATTAACTTTCTAAGTGAATTAAAGTAAGATTAAAAATGTGTCCCTGATTGCTACCCTTTGTTGAGAGATATATTATGACCCCAGATTTCAAGGTGCTGATTTCTAACCATTTGCGTTCACCAATGAAACACTCCAGTGTCTGTTTTAAGCCTTTGTTAGATGAGGTCAGAAAGACAGCTTCATCTTTAAGTAACAGAAATTCCACCTCTATATCAACAGATTACACATTCTTCCAAACTCAGATGCATCTTGTCATCCTCCCCATAAAAAATAATGACCATGTATGTTGGCAAGTCACATCTTTGGAAGAGAATTGACTCTTACCTTGAATGGTTATGACCTAATGCCAAATACCTAGACAATGCTCCCACTGTATAGCACTCAGCAGTAGTCCCAGTATCATATAAATTTGTCATTATATGTGTCACGCTGCCAGCCAAGCTATCTGGAATTTTGTAAATAATTCTATGTAATTTGTGAATATTGATAAGATTTATATAGAAGTGTGACACAAGGGAAATACTGCCAGCCTGCGTTTATATCATGTTATCGAAAGATGAAAATAGCGAACGCTATTTCATCGAACTTAAAATATCTAAACCACATAATATCGAACATTCAGAACAGCAAATTTTTTCCCCAAGGAAAAAATTTACTATTCCAAAACACATATACACAACACAAGCACACCTAAAAAACATCAATCCACACACATACACTTATAATCCTACAACTAACCCTACACTAAACTATACATACACTACTATCTATCCATTTACCTTAACCCAAACCCTAACCCTAAGGTCCGTCACTATCACACATTCACCTAACCCGTGCCCTAATCCTAACTCACTTAACCCGCCCCTAACCCTAATTCACCTAACTCGCACCCTAATCCTAACTCACCTAACCCGCGCCCTAACCCTAACTCACCTAACCTGTGCCCTAATCCTAACAACCACATAATTGCACACTTACCTGAACCTGACCCATAAATTTCCACCACAGCACTGAAAATAGCAAAGCCACAGAACTGGCCAACCAAATTCTTTCCCCAGGAAAGAATTTGGTGTTCTGCAGCTTCACTTTTTTTAACGTTCGCTCAAAAAGGGTCGATATTATAACAGTCGAAATTTTAAAACTTCGATGTTCTGATATAGACCCGTCAGCCCAGCTATCTGGAATTTTTTAACTAGTTATATGTCATTTGTGAATAGTTATATGTTATTTGTGAATACCAACATGATGCAATTGCTTGTGTTACCAAATGTATTAGAACTATATATTATGTGTATATTAAACTACTGGTACAGAAGTGTATGTTGAACAAGGTTTGTACAGTGCTGAGTTACAAGGATGTGTCCACAGTGTATCCTACTGGAAAAGAAGAGAAATGTATATAAACTATATACCTATGCAAATGTATATGTTTTAATAGTAGAAACTGGAACATACAGAGTTAACTTGCAAAACTTCAAGAAAATAAGTTGAAATTAAATTGTTTTATGATTGTGCTATAAAAGTTAATTTCAGTGCAGCAAGGAGACAGGATGTCTAGAACTAGGGTGCCTTCTGCATTGTGTTGTAAGTGTTTTATTGTTTTATGATGTGCAGGATCTGCAAACATCTGAGCAATATGTATTTTCACAGAGAGATGCTAAAAATGCTTGTACTTTCTGACAATGGGGTAGCTTGAGAACTAAAGTCACGTGACAAAAGTGATGTCATCCAAGCTAATCCAACAGTAATATTTGATATTAATTTAAGAACTCTCTCTCAGAGAGAGAGAGACTGGGCAGTTTGTATTTTGTCTTTGATCTGGAAACATCCAGTAATCATCACATCCACACTTGCCTTGCTCTGTAAGTAAGTTTCCTGGGTATAGTAACTCTTTTTAGATTCATATAGGAATATAGTAAAACTTAGTTTAGATGTTTTGTTTATTTCTTTGAGACTGTCCTGCAATGTTGTTTTAAACATTTTCTGTGATTTTGAACTCGGAAGTAACTGTGTTTGTGTACTAAGTATTGCCTTGCTCTTTTATTATTTATTATTAAATATATTTAAACCCATCTTTGTGGCTGATATTTGTGAGACATGGTTAAGCTCTGAGAGTACTTGAATGTCTGTTTGGTGACACTGTACAGGCCACTCCTAAATAGCCTTACTCTTGGTCAGACTACCATTTGGATTAATAGTAACATTACACAGTAGGATTGGACATCCCTTTGTTAAGGGCCTTGAAAGTAGCTGATAAGAGTGGCTGCTGGCAGTGGAAACTACCCTGTAGTCTGGGCAGAAGGGGGCATAGCTAGTAAATCTGTGCCAGCCTTTCCCAGGTGTGTGTGTGTGTGTGTGTGTGTGTGTGTGTGTGTGTGTGTGTGTGTGTATCTAAATCAAACCTCAAAGTGTGTGTGTGTGTCAGCTACTTGGACAGGGACACAAAACACTGGTTGGACAGAGAGGGTGCTGGAGGTTTTGGCTTGTTCACTCAACTGAGATCTCAACCCTGAAGCTGTGCCAGTAGAGTCTTATTGGGAATCTGGAGGAAGAGGGAGAAACCAGCCCCAGATTAACTGTGATCTCTGTGTGCTCATAAGGGAAATTGCACTTTACTGTGTGTGTGTGTGTGTGTGTGTGTGTGTGTGTGTGTGTGTGTGTGTGTGTGTGTGTGTGTGTGTGTGTGTGTGTGTACTTGTCATCCTCCCATTGGGTACATCCCCCACTGTTGCCAGTGGTGAGGATTGAGGCTCCTTGATTACTGGGACACTGCAGGGGGCATCACAATATGTCACAAGCCTTCAAGTCTACAAAATAATTTCAGAATGGAATATGAAAATTGCCACAGTCCCTCACACAACTAAACAATATTAAGTAACTCTCATTTCTTTCACAGCCTCTGCATAATCTGTATTATTCTGCATGAATTTGAGGCCTGCCAGCTTGTCAACTTTCCAGCACACTGGCATAAGCTTTGTAAGGGAGACAGAGGAGTATGATTCTTACTATAACTGAAATACACCTTCTTTTATAAAATTGTAGGTCACCACCTAAGTTTTATTTTATCTATTTTATTTATTTTATTTTACATTTGTTGACCGGGAAAGTCCGACTGGACACATGTCCATTTTCAGCGGAGGCCCGGGGAGAAAAGCTCCAATAGTACATAGTAGGTTACAAAAAGTTCCAATAGTACATAGTAGGTTACAACAATGTTTGACAGCTAACATACGATTGTAGTTATGCACTAAATACCCAGGGAAGAAAAAAAGTTACATTAGTATGTACAATAACAATTATAAAGAGAAAAACAAAGCATCATATAGTTAGTATACACAGGTAAGAAAAAGTTACATTAGGATGTACAGTGAACAATTATTATAAGAAACAAACCTACAAGTAGTTAGTTTCAGGGGAGAGTAGATGGCTTGAGGCCTAGGAGGATAGTAATTTCACTGAGGAGGTTGAGGGGAGCTATGGGTTAGTCTGGATTAGAACATTGGCAAAGCCAGTGGGATTTGAAGTGGTGGGAGAGGCCATTTCTGAAAGTATTTAGGAGGTTGATTCGGTGAGACTAGGTGGAAGAGAGTTCCATATTTTACCCACTGTGTTTGAAAACAGAGAGTCACCTCCTGAGTTACAGGATTTGATTGTCTGTCTTGAGTAATCTGTGAGATGATCTTAGTCTATTTAGGTTGGTATAAGGGTAATTATTTCAGACAGGCCGGAGTGTTTTCAGGTTGAGAGAGTATTTTGTAAGCAATAATAAGTTGCTTCTGTAGAAGTAGGTTTGGTAGTTCTATCCAACCTAGGTTCTGAAGATTAGTACAGTGATGGGTTTTGTAGGGCAGGCCTGTGGCAAATCTTGCAATATGATTATAACAACAAGAGAGTTTAGATAGATCTGATTTGTTGGGATTTGTAAGTATGGGGGAGGCATACAAGAGGGTAGAAAGGAGATGGGTGCGAGCAATGGCAACTTTAGCCATGGGAGTCAGAAAAGATTTTATTCTATAAAGGGACCCCAGTTTCTTATTAACAGTTTTGATAGTTTGGTTGATGTGCACATCAAATCTGAGTTTGTTGTCAATGGTAACCCCTAATAGCTTGGTATGAGGGTCGGGGGTGATGGTGGTTCCATTGTTGGATTGTACACAAAAGGGAAAAGTTGGTGTTTTATGGGTAGGATGGAAGAGTAGCATTTTCGTTTTTTTTGGATTAAGGATCAGTTGGCGTTCTGATAACCAATTCTCAACTGCAGTGAAACAGTCTTGAGTTTTGGATAATAGAATAGTTGGGGATCTATCTGAGCAAATTAAAGTCGAGTCATCAGCATATTGAATACATGTAGACTCTGGGATAACTTTGTTAAGATCATTAATAAAGATGGAAAATAGAAGAGGGCCAAGTATGGAACCTTGGGGACTCCTATGGTGTTGGGTATGAGGTCGGAGAGCTTGCTTTGCCAGAGCACAGCTTGTTGCCTATCAGAAAGATAGGCATGAAACCAGTCTAGGGTTTTGTTATCTAGATAGAGAGTTTTAGGGTTGCATGCAAGAGTTTGTGGTTGACCATATCAAAAGCTTTTGATAGGTCCAAGAAGAGGGCTGAAGAAATTTTTTGTCATTCGGTTAAGATTGATAGTGTTTGTGAAAGAGAGGCGGTAGTAGTGCTATGTTTGGGCCTGAAGCCATGCTGGGAGTTGGTTAGCAGGTTTTCCTGAGTTAGGTAGTGGATGAGTTGTTTGTGAATACTTTTTCCATGATTTTTGCCAGTGGTGACAAAATGGCTATTGGTCTGTAGTTTGAGAGGTCAGTGGATGAGCCACCTTTATGGAGGGATGACATGGGAGATTTTCCATATGGAGGGATTGTGGATTCAGTTATGGTCCGATTAATTAAGATTGAGATGGGATAGGCTATAACATCCGCAGCTTTTGTAGAAAGTCTGCTGGAAGTAGGCCTGCCGCGAGAGTGGGTGGCTTTTGTTTCCTTAGTAAGGATCGGATGTATGCAGTAGGGACAGGTTGTAGGTTGAATAACGGCGTGGTCTTCTGGGTGGGACTTGTGGTTAGGGAGCAGGGGCTACTTGTTGGTTGGCTAAGGATTTGATCACATCGATGAAGAAGGTATTAAAGGATGTGGCCACTTCATCTGGGTTTTCATAGTTAGGTTTGCTGGTGTGGGGTGGAGGACCTGCCTGGATGGAGAAGTTTGTTTATTCCTGTCCAAAACTTTTGGGGTTGTTTTGATGTTTATGTTGTAGTTGGAAATAGTAGTTCTTTTTGTCCATTAAGATAGATTTTTTGTGTCATTTCTTAGTTTTGGAAGTTGATACGGTCTAGGGGTGTCTTGGTAGTACCATTTATTCCATGCTTTGTTTCTAGATTTGATTTTGGCTGTGGAGTCTTTTGATAGCCATGGTGCTATGAGAGCTTTTGTTTTGATTAACCATTTGGGGGCATGTGTGTCAAGTATGTTTAGAAATGTGGAGTTAAATTTTATTACAGCTTCTTCTAGTGGGAGGTGTTTTAGGATTGACCAGTTACAGGACTGCAGCTCATTTCAGAATCTAGTGAGGTCAAAATGTTTAGTTCTTCTAACAGTCCTGAGTACAGGGAGATGGCAGCTACCACTTTGCTTTTACCATATAAGTAATGAGGTGATCACTGAGCTCATTAGTAATGGTCCCAGATTTATAAGTTTCGGGTTTATGGTTAGTGAGTATCCAGTCTAGGATACTTTCTTTTTGTTTGTTGCTGCCAATTCTAGTAGAGGTGATAATATTTTGTAAGAAGCCATTGAGATTGATATTGGTTGGGTCTGTCTCTGACACACATTGATTCCAGTCAATGTTGACATCTCCCAGAATTATGGTTTCTTGTGGGAAGTTATTTGTCAGCCAACTTAGAGTGTTCTCAAGAGTGTCAGAGTTGTTCCCAGGGGGAATATAGATTACGATTAGGTTAATACTTTTTTCTTTATTTAGTTGTAGTTTTAGGGTTGTTAATTCTACGTTGGGTATTTATGGCTGAGTGGGGTGTAGGGTAATGTTGAGTGTGCTTTTAAAGAGCACAGCAGTACCACCACCTCTTTTGAGGCGATCGGTCCTGTATATGTTGTAGCCAGGTGGCAGGATTTCGTTATCTTTGGTCTCTGGTTTGAGCCAGGTTTCTGTGAGACACATAATGTCAGGGAGGTAAGTTGCTAAAAGAGCATGTAGATTATGAATTTTATTATTTAGGCTTCTAATATTAAGGTGGCAAATAAGAAGGGAGTCAGGAGGTCTTGGAAACAAGGATGTTTTATTTGCACTGTCATTTGATGGAGGGCCTGGGTTTGCGTGTATGTCTCCATCTATATTTATGTTTTTTCTAAGATACATTATTAGCTTCATCAGTTTATGTAGTAGTTTATCTATGTTTTTTGGACTTGGGGTAGATTATGTTTGGTTTATAGGAGTAGTGGAAGTGAGTAAGTGGTGTTTTGTTGATTTCTTTGAGACTGTCCTGCAATGTTGTTTTAAACATTTCCTGTGATTTTGAACTCTGAAGTAACTGTGTTTGTGTACTGAGTATTGCCTTGCTCTTTTATTATTTATTATTAAATATATTTAAACCCATCTTTGTGGCTGATATTTGTGAGACATGGTTAAGCTCTGAGAGTACTTGAATGTCTGTTTGGTGACACTGTACAGGCCACTCCTAAATAGCCTTACTCTTGGTCAGATTACCATTTGGATTAACAGTAACATTACACAGTAGGATTGGACATCCCTTTGTTAAGGGCCTTAAAAGTAGCTGATAAGAGTGGTTGCTGGCAGTGGAAACTACCTTGTAGTCTGGGCAGAAGGGGGACATAGCTAGTAAATCTGTGCCAGCCTTTCCCAGGTGTGTGTGTGTGTGTGTGTGTGTGTGTGTGTGTGTGTATCTAAATCAAACCTCAAAGTGTGTGTGTGTGTCAGCTACTTGGACAGGGACACAAAACACTGGTTGGACAGAGAGGGTGCTGGAGGTTTTGGCTTGTTCACTCAGCTGAGATCTCAACCCTGAAGCTGTGCCAGTAGAGTCTTATTGGGAATCTGGAGGAAGAGGGAGAAACCATCCCAAGATTAACTGTGATCTCTGTGTGCTCATAAGGGAAATTGCACTTTAGTGTGTGTGTGTGTGTGTGTGTGTGTGTGTGTGTGTGTGTGTGTGTGTGTGTGTGTGTGTGTGTGTGTGTGTGTGTGTACTTGTCATCCTCCCATTGGGTACATCCCCCACTGTTGCCAGTGGTGAGGATTGAGGCTCCTTGATTACTGGGGCACTGCAGGGGTATCACAATATGTCACAAGCCTTCAAGTCTACAAAAGAATTTCAGAATGGAATATGAAAATTGCCACAGTCCCTCACACAACTATGCAAGATTAAGTAACTCTCATTTCTTTCACAGCCTCTGCATAATCTGTATTATCCTGCATGAATTTGAGGCCTGCCAGCTTAAGTCAACTTTCCAGCACACTGGCATAGGCTTTGTAAGGGAGACAGAGGAGTATGATTCTTACTATAACTGAAATACACCTTCTTTTATAAAATTGTAGGTCACCACCTAAGTTTTCTAGTCTGAAGATTTTATCCCCACTTTTTACGCCACTTTGAAAGGTGCATTAAATATGAACACCATTTCTGTCTCCAATATCCACACCTACAGCCTTAACACTGTAGAGAATTAGAGCCTTTGCAGTGATTTCAGCTATAATGAAGAAAATGAATTGTTCAGTGATTTTAAAAGATCACTTGTAGATAGGAAGGCATGACTATCAGATTAAAGGACTCCTTAAAATGTTCCTTTCACCTACTGGGAGTTTGCTCAGCAATGATCTACACTTACCAGTCCATGTTTAACACAGTCTGAAAGGTCCCTCCTTCCCTTCTGAGTTGCATAATGTTTCCTTGAACTTTGCAATGTTATTCATGGCCTGTCTCCCTGGTTTCTCCATGTTCCTTCTATTCTCACCCTTGTGGTTTGAGAGGTACTGTTGCTGAGGTCTTTCTAGCCTACCCATATGTCTTAGCTGGATCATAAGAGGCTTCATTAATCACTGTTTTGCATGTCACCTTGTTCATCTTGAGAACCTCTCTCACTCTGTCCCCATAGGTGGCTTGCAATAGGCAGAAAACAGTTTCTTTCTAAACTGCTATTAAATAAAGATACCTCAGACTGTTTTGTCAGAGTTTACCTTTTCCCATTAGAAGAATAGTGTCAATATACTCCAAAATGCTCTGTTAACATTTATAAGAACAGTGTTTTGTGCCATGTTCTACTTCTGTTTTCTTTTTTTCCCTCCACAAAAGAGATGCTTTGTTTTATAGTGAAATGTGCTGTGCTGTATTGACTTGAATACTTTTCTACCTGAGGAACAGTTAAACCTAATACCTACATTATACAGTCACTTACTCCTTGTGACAGCAAAAGGATTATGCTGAACCATAGATACCCTATGCCTGTACAGGGATGTATTCAAAAAATGAACTGAATGGCAGCTTTAAACATTACCTAAAAGTATGACTGATGTTCTGGTTGAGAGCTACTGGAATAGTGAAAGTTAAAAAAATAAAAAAAAACTGCTGCAGGCCCTAGTGCAGAAGAGTGCAACAAACACCAACACCTACTTATTTTATAGCAACAGATGACTGTAGTTGTGAACCAGCAGCCACTGTATCAAGAGTCCCAAAATGGTGACCCTCTAAAGAATCTGGACCAGTAAGATGACATAAAGGTCTACCTGTTGGCCGTTAAAAGGTATGGAGCTTGAGAAGAATGACCCCAAGCTGAGTGGACTAAGATTATATCATCCTATTTGACTGGAAACTCATTGAAGGCCTACATGGATTTAGATGATGCAGATGCTAAGACTATCAAAAAGTGAAGTGGGAAGTATGGGTAATTGTTGAACCTTCACCTGAATCCCTGTTTCTTAAGTTTCATACCTGGACCATATCAGTAAACCAGTAAAATTGAAAATGGCTGACTTGATATATTTAAATCTATGGCAAGAACCTCATGGGATAGTGTGACTACGTATTAGAAATATTAACAGTACATGTATGTAAAAGGGTATCCGCTAATATTTTGAGAAAATGGGTACTCTACAATGACCCTAAGTCTTCTTAACAAATAACTATTTTAGTGGCATGTTTATTATTAACTGAAATTTCTAACCATATGCTAGATGTGTCTGCGTCATGGGCTAATAAGAAGACACCACCAAAATATGTTGCGTTCACTGCAAGAAAGAAAGATTGTTACTAGTTGATCTGATTTGTTTTACGTTTTCTGGAGCAGTGCATATAGACAAGTATTGCATTGTAAGTAACAAAAATACCACACTTGTAAAGACAGCTGATGCTAGCCAAAAAAAAAATGAAAGGTGAACTTACAGAAAGTGATATTATTGAGATTTTATCTGCTAGAATATAGAATCTGTTTCTTTCCCTGTGCTATTATTAAACTTGTCAGATATACTATTGCAGTTGAGGGAAAAGAAATGGAGGGATTGCTTGACTTGGGAAGCATGATTACACTGATTAAATTTCACTATATGTGCAAGAACTTAAGATACGACACGATAGTTGGCCAGGACTTTCCACAGTTTAAAGAACTATGGAAATTATAGGAGGAGGGTTCAACCAGATACACTGTCAACAATTCATAGCCCTAATAAAGAAAATAGTGTAGAACTGAAAGACTTAAGATTTAAATCTGTGTGAAATGGTTAGATAAATCTAATACTAAGTCGTGTCAAAAATACTTATTTTATTTAAATAATGAAGGAAGTCATATAAAGACTCACAGAGAAAGTGATTCTTGCCAGAAGGTTCCACTTGGTGAATTAATAAGAAAAGACTGTGTAAAAACCAACACAGGAGTGATTGTTGCCAAAAGAGAACAGTTGTTAAAGTAATAGGAAATATCAGCGTAGAAACTGAAAGAAAAGGATTTATAGTTAGGAATATGCAATTAGAAATTTGTGTAGAAACTCGGGAAGAAAAAGATGAACCTCATACTAAATAAAAAGGAAGAGGGAAACCTGAGCAGAGTTCTAAATGTTTCCCTGATACACCAAAGCAGACAGCCAGTAAAACAGAACCAGGCCTCTAAAAGTAAAGAAACATCAAAAGTCCTGAAGGAGAGAAAAGAATACTGGTGGCAGTCTTGGCTGAAGAAAACTGTTTCCATGAGCTGCCTTTTATAGGAGATGAATTAGGTGAAGAAGAAAAGCTTGTAACTGTAATTTTAAGGAAAGAGACCACAGCATCCATTTCAAATAAGAGTAATGAAAAAAGCAATACTGACTTGGCTGGCATGGAGGTAAGGCACAAACACTTTAAGAAGGCTCAGTAGAAGGCAATACATTTAGTTAGAGAAATCATAGAGGTAGAGAGTTGATGAGCAATGAAAGGAACAGAACAGAATATTCTAACATCATATTTTTACTTTGAGGTAAGAAATGACCTGCTCTACAGAGTAAAAATACAGAGAACAGATACCAGGCTTCTTAAAACACTTGCAATAAAGCTAGCACATAGACACATTTAGGGAGGTGATTTTGGGATGGATAAGGCAAAAGCTAGATGTTAGCTAGATTTACTGGCTTGGTATTCTGAGGGACATAGAAAACTTTTGTGCAGCCTGCCCACAGTATCAAAGGACAGCACTCTTTGACACCATTCCCAATTGTGGATGTCCCCTTTTGAACACATAATGGATATTGTGCATCCACTGGTAAAACTGAGTAAGTGCTAACAGTACCACTATGAAGGAACTGTCCTTTTGGGCCATTTTAAGCCTAGCCAATTATCTTATGTGAGAATCAAACCCTGCACCTTGTGTCTGTAAAGTAGACACCTTAACCATTACTTCAACCTCCCACCCTAGATAGTGTCAGTGCTATAGCTAGAGAACTAGTATTGCTGATTTTCTAGAGCAGGACTTCCTCAAGAAATTCTTACTAACATTAATAAACAACAACAAAAAAAGAAAGTCTTACTAATTAGGACACCCTAATTGTTCTCAGAGTAATGTATGAACACTTGACATTTTATACCAGCCTCAGAAATGTGGGTTAGCTGAACATGTTAATAAAACCTTAAAATCTAGTTATGGAAGTCTATTTAATTAGATGGGACAAAATGAGACCATCTGCTTTCTTACATTCTCTTTGCTGAGAGAAGTGTCAGAACTCCTGAACTGTGTGCTGTACAGTATGAGAACATTGTTGGGACAGTACAAAATCCAGTGTCCATTACCAGATAAGATATAAGGTCTAGTTCTAAATTTTCATTTGTATTCAGTACAGGGTGTGTGTGAATAATCACCTTGTGTATTTGTTTATGAGGGAAATTCCAGAATGTATTGGTAAATTGTTTCTTTTTTCCTCCTCTTTTTTTCTCCTTATCTTTTGTTGACTGTATTCATTCCACTATGCTAGAGTCCTCTTTTCACACCTGAGCTGGTATTTATTCTACAAGGAGATATTTGGCCAGGGTATCAGAGTACTGCTCCTTCTGTTTTCAGTAAGTATTTACCATATGAGGTACCATCAACTCAAGCAGATGGGAACTTAGTTTAGTAGATAACCAACTACAACGAACACTGAGCAAACTCAGCAAAAGTAAGAAAATAAAAAAACAACACCAGGCTTCAATCCAAATATTTAATACACTTTAGAGCCTCGGCAAAATAGCCTTCAAAAATTCTGTAGAGTTGAGAGGTATGCTACAGTTGCATAAACTGCAACATTTTAATGGTACTATTAAATCACATTGGATATTTCTATAGTTCTCTTGTAAAGTATGTACCGTTGTTTTATGTATTTTATTGTATCAAGTCTCTCTGTTTCTAATATGCATTTCATTGAAATAAATCTGCTTTATTTCATTTCTTCATTGTTGTTTATGATTATGTGGTATATAGCTAAATATTCTTATTAACTTGATGATGTATATCATATTGTCAGGTTAAAATGTGTACTTTACAGTAATAGTTGTACAAAACTACTGTTTTGAACTGGATGTAGTTTGTTTTGAATTTCAGGACAAGTTATGTTGGAAGCAAAGAAGAGGTATGCTAGAAAGTGTTGATAGATTGCTTAATTATTTTAACAAAAAGAAAAGGTACTTGTAATCTTTTTATTTTGCTTACCTGTCCTCACAACGTATCCCTAGTATTCATCCCTGTAATTAAATATAGCATCACTATACATTTGCACAGACCCAGAAAACTTCTCTGTCCCTGGCCTTAACTCGGGATATTTTGTCAGCAGCGTTTTTTTTTAATGAGACCACTTCATATGGGTGTCTTACTTCCTTTATAATGATCATTGTTTCCTTTTTGATTTTAAGATATGTAAATTGCTAGCTTAGGGTTGCCACCTTTTCAAATGGCCAAAGTGGAACATTTTTGGTACAAACATCAGATTTTACAGGCCGACACATACCCACGGTCAGTACAAAGGTTAGAACTTACCTTTTTTGCCTAAATAAAAGCTTATTCTTGTAGCATTTTAGTTGCTTATTTTGTTTCTTATAACATTTAGGTATTTTAGATACAGAATAACTATTTTATGCAACTATTACATAAAATATAGGAAATCATTTTGTCCTAAAAATCTCAGGACATTTGCCATTTTTACAATTTTTTTGTCAGGACACAACTGCCCAAAGAGGGACTGTCCCTCGCAAAGTCGGACAGGTGGTAACCCTATGCTAGCTTCAGTACACATTTACTTTAAGGTGGTGTGGGACTCTACTTTACACAATCATTTGTGCAGTATAGCACATACACTAAGCTCTCTGTACACTGTGAACACATGATAAATAATCAGCTAAAGTGGGAACCATGGCCAGCTGGACAGTTAAGAAAAAGGGCAGGAACTAACAAGAAACAGAAAACAACTTTAAAACTTCTGATAAATTTAGAACCTAACAACTAAAAATTGTTTACAGAATACACTCATATGTTCAGTTTGTGTTGTGAATAATTCAGGTTATGGGGAAAGGAAATTTCATTTGTCTTAGATTTAGAAAAGTACAACAAGATCTTCTCAAAGATGAGTTCAGTGCTCTAAGGAGAAGGGAAGTAGTCCCATGTGGTACATTCAAAGGCAGAGAATGACCAGTCGGCCAACATAAGATGCACTCATGGGCGTCTATGATTTGTATCATTATTCATGCACTGTCCTAACTTCTAATACTTTTTACAGGCTGCTTTCTAGGTAACAGATGTGGGACAATAGCTGAGAAAGTGGTACATAAAAAGGAGCAGTCAGACTGAAATACATCCTCTCTTCTTTTAGAGACAGCCAGCCAGAGGATTTGCTATCAGTGTGAAACAGTACTATTTGCATATTGATGACATTGTAATAAATCCGCAGAATGCCTTCATAAAGGTCTACAGGGATTTTGTGTTATTGGCCAAGTGCAAAGTACAGAACACCATATAGAATTTGAAGAACGAGTCTACAGCCTGATGCATTTCTGGTTGGGGAATGGATATCTAGAAATGTTAAAGCAGAGGGATTAACCTGTTTGTTTGTTTATTTGTTTTTATACAAATTCAATGTGAGATTTAACCACCAAGGTTGAGTTAAGTCAAATACCTAGATATATAAAACAGCAGATGGTTTGGTTTGTGATCCTCAAACTAGGAGATGTCTCAGCTTGGGGGGAGGGGCTCTTCACATATATATAGGCAAGGATCCCAAGCAGCCAGACCTTAGTCTGGCACTGCTAATGAGAAGGTATTTGGACTGAAACTAAGTATGTATCCAAAGGGAGTCACAGCATAGACCACCTTGACTGATTAAGGGGGAATAGGAAATCCTACCTCAGTAACATAGTCATCAACTATAACATTATATAATATGATTTCCAGATTATATTCTGACCGATAAAGGTAATCCCAAAAGCATTACTGCACCATAAATCCCCTATTAAAAACTATTAGGAATCTAGTTCCACTACAGAATTTGTGCTGTATACCTTCAGAGTATAATCCTTGTATGAACAAGTAACTTCTTACATAGTGCAAGTTATCTGCTGAGAAACTCTGGCTTCACGATAGCAAAGCAAATTTTATGAATAACAGTCATAGTTAAAGATTAGTTTATAGTTATAAATTATATCAACTTTATTATTATAATTTCTATTTAAAGATGCTACTTGTAAATGCTTCCAGCAAAGCATCATGACAAAATAAATAAATAAACATAATCATCGCATTCCCATTTCCTGCTAGACAACCAACTCTCTTCAAGAGCACCAACTAATTCAACACACAATAAGATGAATAATATCCTCCCCCTCCCGCTTCCTTTTCATAATCTACCTGTGCACACCAAGTATCGCGTCTCTGCTCTTAGTCATTTCCTTCTCTTAATCTTGTCCTTCTTCTCCCTCTCTCTTCATACGACCTGTATGTATATCATGCTTAGCAGAGTGTCACTGAAATGTCTGACTCTTGTATAGCTTTCATAAGTACAGAGACCTTAAGAAGATGGCATTAAATACAAATTCTCATCACACACACACACACACACACACACACACACACACACACACACAGACACACACTATATATATATATATATATATATATATATATATATATATATATATATATATATATATAAAACCCAGCCACTGGGGATGCACAAGCCAGTGCATTTCTTTGTGCCAGTCCCAAGCCCAGATAAATGGGGTGGGTTGCGTCAGGAGGGGCATCCAGCATAAAACTTCGCCAAATCATTCATGCGGATCGCAGTGATACATAAGACAGGAAGAAATGGAAACATATGATCTGCTGTGGCGACCCCTAATGGGAACAGCCAAAAGAAGATGATGATGATATATATATATATATATATATATATATATATTCATATATATAGGTCTACTTACTTCTAAATTTCAAACTTTCAAAACGTTGACTTTCTTATGGTTGAGACAATAAGACTGAAGTTTTGAATCTTCAAAATTTAAATTACAAAAAATTAAAAAAACAAAACTTTTTTTTTTTACATTTTTTGCAGGTGGCAAGCTCCCTGCACCCTCTACACCCCCTGCTAATTAAATATACCAACTCTGAGATCGCATTACAGTGAGGAAAATGGTAAATATACCATTCTGTGCTTTATGGCGGTCTACATTTAAATGGTTCGAAGTTTCATAACTTCAGTCTTATGGTGTTGACCATAAGAAAGTCAACGTTTTGAAAGTACAAAATTTAGAAGTAGACTGATATATATATACATATATATATATATATATATATATATATATATATATATATATAGTTTCTGTGTTTGCACACACCTTACTTGGATAGAAGGAAGTTTCTCTGTTCACCTGTGAGAGAGGGGAGCTTTGAGCAGCCTATCTGTCCCTGGAGGAGTGGTTTCAGCTCAGGAATTAGTAGTTTATTGGCCATTTTGGGCTAATTTCTATCTCTTTCATTTTCCTACTATAAAACCCGCATTAGTGTGGTTTTGCGCGCTGGACAGTGCCAGTTAGCTAGGGTATAATTATTCCCGGCTCCACAAAGTGTACTCTTCAAATTTTCCCTTGGAACTAGACAAACTTTCAACTTAAGCACTCAAACCATTCACTTCTCAGCCTGGCACTTGCTCAAAACTCATAGCAAGCACTAATAAACCTTAGCACTAGATCCCCCTATACTGTAGAGAAGGACAAGGCTCTCTATTTGACCATACCAGCCAATCAGTAAAACAGCTCACTGTACCTATGTCCAAAGGGCAGTTTCAGGTGTACTCTCCAGTCCAACTGGTGAATCTGGGCATTTTGAGGCAATGTTACAACTGCCTCATATACACAGACAACGCTCTCCTCCTACCACCAAGCACTAATATATGTGAAAGCTGCAATTATACAGCCAAACTGGAGGCTAAGCTCTCTCAACCCCAAGACTGGAAAAGACAATCAAGAGGAGAAGGGAATTACTTGCATCACACCACCAGTCTCACACAGATGTATGAAACCAGCACCGGCAAAAAACACACATAAATACACAAAAACATACTCAGAGGCTCTAAATAAAAATCTGCAAAAGCAACAGAGACTTCCAAAGCAGACATCCAAGTAACCTCCACCCCCCAACACAAACCATGAAACACATACTTCACAAAACCAATGTGCCACGCAATCACAGCCCTTAAGGCAAAGCAAAATAACATACCCAACACACTAGTAATAGGTGACTCTATAGTCAGGAACACTGACGTCCCACTGAACAAGGAGAAGGTTACTGTTAGCTGCCTGTCAGGTGCCAGGATCCGCCATATAACACAAGCACTCAGGTCACTCCAGAACAAGTACAAATATGACTCTGTCCATGTTGGTGTGAATGACCTGAGCCATACCTCCCTGCACTACATGAAAAGAGACATGGAGGAGCTTTCTGATCACGTAGCCCAGGCCAGTATGACCCTGACCCTGCGTAGCATCCTGCCCTCACCAAGAATGATACCACGGTATAATGAAAAAATTATCATTTTCAACAATTGGCTAAGCTTCTGGTATTATTCAAAGGGAATCCAGTATCTGTCAGCCTGGGATGACATGCTCGACAAGCCACGCTGCTTCGCTAGAGATGGCTTGCACCTGTCACCCTTAGGCTTTTGAATACTGGCCAAGGCTTTTGCCATCCCTATAGTACCTTTTTTAGGCAAGGCTGAAAAGACAAACCCACCACCATAAATAGCACAAGTAACAAAAAACTGAGGGTAATGCTACTCAATGCCAGAAGTCTAAACCTCAAAATGCATGCACTCGAGGCACTCCTCAGTATGGAGAAAATCGATATATGTGCAGCAACAGAAACCTGGTTTAAGGCTCCAGAGAGCACCCCAGCACTACCAGGCTACAACTCATACCATTCATTTCGGCCACAAAACCCGGACCAAAATACAAAAGGCGGGGGCGTATCCATATTCATCAAGAATACCCACACCTCCAGGTTAGTGGCACAGCATGATGCTTCAGAGATCATCCACGCACAGTTAACAATGGGCAGAACTGCAGTTCAAATTGTAGCTTGCTACAGATCACCCACCATGTCCCAGGACCCCCATTCCACATTTCTGGAAACACTGGAAAACATAAAGGTCCTACCAAACACCCTGATATTGGGTGATTTCAATTACTCAAACATTAACTGGGAGAACTACTCAAGTACTAACTCTCTTTCCCAACATTTCCTAGAATTTATAAACTCAAATGCCCTGGATCAACTGGTCAACACCCCCACCAGAGGTGAGAACATATTGGACCTGGTCATCACCAACATGGGCGACCAGTGTTCCACACCAGAGGTCAACCCCTTGATGGTTGGATCTGACCAGAAACTAATCACTGTGGATATCCACATTCCGCCCCCACCCCCAGTCAAAGAAACCACCATGAAAAACTTTTCAAAAGCAAACTTCACGTTACTTAAGACCGAGGTGGGAAGTTTCAAAGCCCCCATGCTAAAGGATGACGCTGTCCAAGCTGCAAAATCCTTTACTAATGCACTCTATGGGCACCTACAAGAATGCATGGATGGTGCTATCCCAAACAAAACCAAGACTCACTCCTCCAAGAAAAGGAAACCAGTCTGGTGGACCCCTGCCATAAACAAGCTATACAATAGAAGGAGGAAACTAGTAAAAAAAGAGCAAAATCCCAAGAAGGCAAGACATTCCTGATCAGTATCAGCAAGAAACTATGATCCCTCATAAAATCATCCAAGGCGAGCTTTGAAAGAAAAATTGCCAAGGACTCTAAAGATAACCACAAGGCATTCTTTAGCTATGTCAAGAATCTAAGTGGCAATTTCCAGATCTGCTCAGATTTAGTGGAGAATGGCACAAAATACACTGAACTGACTGATATCGCCAACATCCTGGCAGACAGGTTCAGTGCAAACTTCACCCCTCTCTCACCCCCAAAAGGGCCCATAACCATACCAGACGAATGTAGTGCCCCTGAAATCACAGACACTCAGGTTAAAACAGCCCTCTCCAAAGCCAAAAACATATCATCAATGGGACCGGATGGTGTCCCAGGCTGCGTCCTACTAACCCCTCACCTAAACACACTGTTCAAACTCATCCTCTCCACAGGCTATGTGCCCATAGAGTGGCGCACAGAAACGGTTATTCTGCTCCACAAAGGTGGAGCCACAACAGACCCTGGGAACTATCACCCTATAAGCCTGACTAGCTTGGTCTGCAAGGCTATGGAGCGCATCATCATGGATCTCATTAACAGAGACATTGGGAACCTCCAAACATTGGACCCTACCCAGTTCGGCTTTGTTAAGGGCAGATCATGCCTCCTAAACCTGGTGGGCTTCTTTGAGACAGTTACCAAGGCTATAGACGAGGGGAAGGTGGTCCACACAGCCTACCTAGACCTTGCAAAGTCCTTTGACACCATTCTCCTTCTGGTATTATAGACAAGCTCACCAGCCTGAACATAAACTCCTATGTTATGAGATGGGTTGCCAACTGGCTCAAAGACAGAACCCACATGGTAAGAGTTGAGGGAGCTAGGTATGACTCTAAACTGGTTACAAGTGGAGTTCCCCAGGACTCAGTCCTAGGACCCCTCCTGTTTGGAATATACTTCTCAGAGGTACCGGCAAGCACCGGAGGACTATGGCTGACCAAGTTCACAGACAACTGCAAACTAGGGGCTATAATGGACTCTCCGGCTGACACAGACGTGCTCCAAAAGGGTCTCACTGAGACAGATACCTGGTGTCAAAACCATGGCCTCAAGCTAAAATGTCAAAAAGTGCACAGCCATCCCCTAAGTACCCACAAATTACCATATAGGTGGTAGCCCCCTAAATACGGAAGATGAAATAAGGGATCTGGGAACCCAAGTAGATAGTAATCTCTCCTTTGATAATCACATTGCCAAAGTGGTTAGAAAATCCTTCTATGTGGCCCACCTAATCACTGGTTTGCATCCAGATCAAAAGAGGTCATTGTGCCCCTCTACGCATCACTCATCAGATCCATCATAGAGTACAATGCCCCATTTGGGATGTACCTTACTAGACACCTGCAACAGCTGGAAAGACCACAGAAGTACCTCACCAAGAGGATCACTGGTCTCAAACAGATGCCCTATGCAGCTCGACTGAAGAAACTTCAGCTGTACTCAGTTGCATACTGCCTACTCAGAGGTGATTTCTGCCTGACATACAAGGCCATGTCCAACCTAGAATTGATGGACATGCTCCACCTAAAGAAAACCATATCCCCTCCAGTCACACGCTCTAGGGATCACCACAACAATAAATAGGATGTGCTGGAGGGATAGATTCCTGTCCCAGAGACTTCCCATGCTCTGTAACAAGATTCCAATCTACATTAGGCAGAGCTCCTCAGTAACACTCTTCAAGAGAAACTTTGACGAGTGGATGGGAAACAGGAAGTTTACCCCGGGGATCACTTCAGTGGCTCTGCTGGACAGAGGCACATGTAACTAATCTATAGCCTAGTACCTACCTATGAACCTATGAACACACACACACACACACACACACACACACACATATATATATATATATATATATATATATATATATATATATATATATATTTATGTGCAACCATAAATAAGATATGACATCTGAACATACTGATCTTTGCATGTACGATTTTGTTTATATTTTATTACATTGTAATATATTCTAATGATTGCATTACATTTCTCTGCTGAATCTGAAAACGGTCCATTTAATCAGTATATTATATGTTATTATATTTTACCATAGTTTAATATATTTTTATGCCTGCATTGTTTTTTCTTGGCTGAATCTGAAAATGATCTATTTGGATTAGTATTTTACCCCAGTTAACAAATGAAAATAAAGTAAACATCCATATCTGACTTTGAACAAATGCAGCATACTTCAATTGCTATACAGACTTACATAAAGTAAAATATCTGATTACTAGTGTATTTCCTGCAGTTTGCTTAGCCAGGATAGCATTACTGCATTTATTAGATACATCTAGAATATTAAAGTGTCTCATTCATCATGATAAAGAAATGTGAAAGTCACGATGTCACTGAAAAATCTGAAAGGAATGTAGCAGACTCTCATGGAGTATGTTGAAGTCCCATACCTAAAAAATATGTATGCCAGTCGGAAATGGATTCAGACTACATGACAAGTTAAAGTATCCAACTGAATTTAACCAGGAAGGGAGGTTATGGGAAAAAATCACAGTAAATTCAAGTTAGCAGAAAAATAGAAAAAATATAAAAATAGGATTGTAGGATTGCTTGGCAGACAGAACCTAACAACAGTATAAAAATCAGATTAAGAGGAATGGATGAAAAAGGAACCCAATGGGTATAAAATGTGTAAAATACTATATATGAACTAAAACAAAAGCTGACAAAATCTGTGTGTTAAATTACCCTGCACTGTGTTAGCTATATATTTAGAGCAGCATGCAATCTTGTATTATACTATTTTATATTTTTAAACCTTAGTGTAACTTTCAAAGGTAGTTTAGTTACTTTTCACATCAAAAATATAATTTTGCCTGCACATTGTTGATGGTATTTGATTGAACGTGCATTTCTGAGTTATTTAAGAATGATATCACTTGTTTGGAGCTGATACATGGGAGTTACTATACATATACTGTTTATAATCAATGGAACTCCTTGAATAGCATTCATGCTTAACAGTCAACACTGGCACACTCAGGATGCCATCTGTAGTGCTTTCTTTCCAGGGGCACATTATAAGAACATTATCATAATATTTGCATGACATAATTATTAAATGTAGCTGACTATCCCCAATGTTACTTATTAACAGGATGTGAGTTCTTACCACACGTCAGGTGTTGCAAGGTACTTATCCTTTGTTGACAGCTAATGTAATATGACTTAGACAAGCCATGCACAAAGGACTCTGCCTCTTTTCTGAGTCTAGCATATGGGTCACATAATTAATTTTGCACAAGATGTGTAACTACAAGGCTAACAAAATATAATAAATATTTATTTACTAAAAGAACATAGTAGAGCATGCACTGCAAGGAACACATATCCAGCTTTGAATCAAACACAGTCCAAAGCATCTGTTTCAAATATAATATATACAATGGCTTACCATTTAACTGCAAAAACTGTTATTGTTAATCATATTAAAATTGTAAATGGTATGGTAACCAGGATAGGAGCATGAAATAAATTGAGTGATGTGCTGTATTGGGACAACAGAAAAACATGAGCCTGTCTAAGAAGAGCAAAAGGAATAGTGGTTTGGTAAAAGGAGGAAGACTACAGTGAAATGAAATTGTGGGAGTGAAGATGAGAAAATGGCAGTGCAACTGAGAAAGAAGCAGAGTTCATCCGAGAGTGATGAAATTACTGTGGACACAGGTGGACAGTAAGCAAATTAGATTACTGAAATGCTTTACTAAACACAGGAAGAATTGACAGGGCCTTGATGTATTAGAAAATGCTAGGAGCACATTGGGAAATGCTATTGAGCAAGAAGAAATGCTGAATGAGTGCTTCATATCTGTATTTAGCAAGATAAAGGAGATAATTTTCAAGCATTGTAATTTAAATGGCCAGTTAGACTGACGAGGAAGAAAGAAAGTATAGGTGAAAATGTGTGTGTGTGTGTGTGTGTGTGTGTGTGTGTGTGTGTGTGTCTAGGGGGGGTTTATCAGGGAGAGAATTCTCAAAGTCCAGACAAGCTGTTTTATGGACTCTAAAATAATTGGCAGTGGTGGTTAGTGAGCCAGTCATAGAATTATGCAGCCTCTCCTTATGATACAGTTGTACTTCGTCTGGAAAATGAAATGAAATTACATCAAATAAGCTAGTCAAAAGAAGAACACTATTAGTCTGTTTAATCTGTCTGAGTGCTGGAGCCTGGAAAGGTAGCTGCTCCTCCGAACTACTTCTCTCCAGAAACCCCAGACTTCCTTACAAGCCCCCTGAAGTTCTAATTTTTCAATAGACATTCCCAGGCTGAGACAGAAATTGGCCATTGGTGATCGGTGCTCTGCCCTGTATAACAAATTTAAATAAATAAATGAATGAATAAATAAATTCCATCTGTCATCCAGTCTATTTCGGTGCAAAGTTACTTTCTAATATAACATTAAACTAAGCTCCATTGAATTGCTGGTCATGTCCTCTTCTTCCCACATTATGTTTTCTTTCCATTGTTGGAATTCATGTATAACCATTTAACTGTATGTCTTTTTTAAATGTGGGAATCAACTGACATTTTTGTAAGAAAAGGGGAACAAAGGTGCTGAACTTAAGTCCTACTATTCAATATTTTAAAAATTATTGTACAGATATGTTTTAGCTCTCTCATCTGTTCAGTTCAGACACACATACTTGAATAGGAGGAGATACTTCATGTCCTAGAATGCAATGTACAGCTTACCTGTCAGTGAGACAATATTAGACCAAGAACAGGGACAGATTTTATTAGCCTGTCTGAATAACTCAGGCTTCCAATTCCATTAACCCTCTTAGTGAGGAATATCTGGATTCATAATTATTCATCAAAGGTTTATTCTCAGCAGACAAATGCACAAACATACATAGCTGAGAACAATCTTTTTTTGCAGTCCCCCGATATGGGGGAAGTCTCGCACACTCCCTAACTTAAATATACCAACTTCAAGGTGGCACAACAGTTGAGAAAGTACAGTGCCTCCCATTCACTGAAAGTGGCTTTCTACGATAAAGCCTGCACATTGCCTTTCATCAAAGAATTATCCTTTGATGAATGCTCACATTCCTGAATATCTCTTCCTCTCTAGTTGAGCCATATCTTTAGTCAGGAGTATACTGTCGGTGGCATTGTACTTCAGTAATCACCAAACTAGTGGGATACTGATATATACAGTGAACTCGTCAGAGTGACTAACAATATCTTTAAGTGTCATATAAGCTACAAAAACCTTTTTTTACTACCATAGCAATTTGCTGATCAAAGGAGAAATTTCCATCAATAATTGGACCTAGGCCCTGAATCACTGTTTCTAGCTTATGAGGCCTGAAGATATAATAGATACTAAGAACTTTATTTTCTAATAGTATCAGTGCTGTATTTTCCTGTACTCAGGTTGCTGTTTTTACATTTGGAGTGTCTTTTACCTAAACCAGGCTTAAGTATCAAAGTATCAAAGTACGAGAAAGGGCAAGACACATTTGCCAGTTCTCCATTTGTCAGCAAACATGGTAATTTACAGACTGCTCATATCAACTTACACATCTGAGAAACATATGCAGAAAAGGAAAAGGACCAATAAAGAATCTTTGGGTACCCTACTAATTACCTAACCTGGTGCAGGGAATTAGTCACCTATCCTCAACTGCTGGATTTTTCCAAGACCCAACTGGAAATACAGAAGATTACATAAGTATTAATCCTGACCTCATATAGTTTATCGATGATTCCTAGGTATAGGATCATATCAAGGGCTTTGTGACACAGATAAAATGTATGCACCAAGAGGCCCTCATCCACTCCAGCTATGACTTCTTCAAAGTTGACCAGGTTTTGAAAGCATGAGCTTTGCTTTGAATAGTAAACTGAATATATCCAAGTGAACTAATTCCATCTTATCCTTTCATTAACCTTGCAAATGATACATGGGGTGCAATAATGAAACACATGTACAATGGGTTGCTAAAATTGGTGATAATTTTACTTAGAAGGTTTTTTGTGGTCATGAGTTTCATAATGTGTAGTGCCATTGATCTTAAGGATTATACTGTTTTGGGAACCCCCTACTGCCCATATTTAATTATAAAAGACTTAATGGTTATTTTTCTTATTTGGTAGTGAGTTTAATTCCATAAAAGGATCTTTATTTTGGAAATTAATTTTGAAAGGTTCATTTTGTTCATTTAGGCTTGGATTTATCTGAGCATGGAGGACACCTTCTATTTTTTAAAATGGCTATTTCTTTGTATAGTTTATTTAAAATTCTACCACTGTGGTTAGTTTGTTTTGAATCTTTGACTGTATTTAGATTTTATTACGACACTGTTACTGCTATATATATCAAAGGTGTTAAGCATTTGTTTTAAACTGCCTCTTCCCAGCATGTCAGGATTATTTATAGCATGATTCCAGTTTGTGCTTATAAGGCTCTTACTTATTTTTGAGGTAGTCAAGAATTAAGAAATTCCCCAGAAGCAGTAGCATTGCACATAAATGTGACCTGAAATTTGACAGAGTATTACTATATCATGGCCAGATTTTACAGCAACAACAACAAACAAATACATGGTATGTTAATTAATATGATGGCTTGTTACTTCCCTGATAGGGTTTTTCACAATTTGCAATTACAAATTAAGTTTATAGGTTCATAGGTTCATACTAGGCTATCTGCCCTAGGGCATTTATAAGACTAGCCAGAGTGTGTTTGGCTTTCGCCACCCATTTTAAATGAATTTTGCTATGCCCTTTTTCGAGGTTAGTATACTGTGCCTCTGTCTAACAGTGACACAGAAGTGATACCCAGGGTAAACCTATGATCTCCCATCCACTCATCAAGATTCCTCTTGAAGAGAGTCAATGAGGGACTCTGCCTAACCTGGACTGGGATTTTATTTCAGAGTGAAGGGAGCCTCTAGGTTATGAATCTGTCCCTCCAGTATGTCCTATTTATTTCAGTGCTGAGGTTCAAGTCTCTCAAGCACATAGCTCGATGGGATTTGGATTTTCTGAGGTGCAGCATGTCCATTAATTCCAGGTTGGACATGGCTTTATATGTCAGGGACAGATCGCCTCTGAGCAGGCGGTATGCCACTGAGTAGAGCTGGAGTTTCTTTAACCAGGCAGCATATGGCATCTGTTTGAGCCCTTTGATCCTCTTGGTGAGGTACTTTTGGGGTCTTTCCAGTTGCTGCAGGTGTCTGGTAAGGTACATCCCAAAAGGGGCATTGTACTCAATTATGGGCCTGATGAGGGATGAGTAAAGAGGCACGATGACCTCCCCTGATCTAGATGTGAATCCCTTCATGATTAGGTGGGCTATATAAAATGTTTTTCTAACCACTTTGGCCACATGGTTTTCAAATGAGAGATTGCTATCAACTTGGGTCCCCAGGTCCCTAATTACTTTTTCCATACTTAATGGATTACCACCTATGTGGTAATTTGTGGGCACTTTGTTTTTGCCAAAGGGGATGACTATACACTTTTTGGCATTTAGCTTGAGGCAATGGCTCTGGCACCAGTTGTCTGTTTCTATGAGGCCCTTTTGTAGGATGCTTGTGTCAGCTGGAGAGTCGATTATGGTGCCTTGTTTGCAGTCATCTGCGAACTTGGTCAGCCACAGTCCTTCTGTGTTGGCCTGTACCTCCGAGAAATATATACCGAACAAGAGAGGCCCCAGGACTGAGCCTTGTGGGACTCCACTTGTAACTGGTTTGGAGTCTGACATGGCTCCAGCAATTCTAACCATGTGGGTTCTGTCCTTGACCCAGTTTGCAACCCATCTAGTGACATAGGGGTTTATATTTAAGCTGGTGAGCTTATCTATAATGCCCGAGTGGGGTATTGTATTGAAGGCTTTTGCGAGGTCCAGGTAGGCTGTGTGGACCACCTTCCCCTCATCAATGGCCTTGGTGACTGTTTCAAAGAAATCAACCAGGTTTAAGAGGCAGGATCTGCCCTTAACAAAGCCAAACTGGGTAGGATCCAGTGTCTGTAGGTCCCCAATATCTTTATTTATGAGGTCCATGATGATCCTTTCCATAGCTTTGCAGACCAAGCTAGTCAGGCTTATGGGGCGATAGTTTCCAGGATCCGTTGAGGCACCACCTTTGTGGAGAGGCACCACTGTTGCTGTACGCCACTCTTTGGGTACATATCCTGTAGTAAGGCTGAGATTGAACAGTAGTTTTATGTTTGGGTTTAGCTCTTCTTGGAGTTCATGTAGGATGCAGCCCGGGACACCGTCTGGTCCCATTGATGCTGTGTTTTTTGCTTTGGAGAGGGCAGCTCTTACCTGAGCATCTGAGATGTCAGGGGGGCAGCACTCTGCTGGGATAGATATTTGCCCTTTTGATGGGGAGGGGGGGAGACGTTTGTGCTGAACCTGTCAGCTAGGATGTTGGCAATGTCTGTGGGTTCAGTGTATTTTTTGTCATTTTGGACTAAATCTGAGCATATCTGGGAATTCCCACCCAGGTTTCTAACATAACTAAAGAAAGCCTTGTGATTTATCCTTAGTGTCCTGTGCAGTTTTTCTCTCGAAGCTGGCCTTAGATGATTTTATAAGTGCCCGTAGTTTTTTGCTAATACTGATCAGAGATGCCTTCCCTTTTTGGGATTTTGTTCTATCATGTAGTAGCTTCCTACTTCTATTGTATATTTGTTTATGGCTGGGGTCCACCAGACAGGACGCCTGCCTTTGGAGGATTGGGTCTTGGTTTTATTTGGGATTGCATGATCCATGAATTCCTGAAGGTGTTCATAGAATGCGTTTATAAAGGACTCTGCGGTCTGGGCCGTATTTTCCACAGGCCCAGGGGCTTTGAAGGATTCCACCTCAGTTTTGAGGAGTGTGAAATTTGCTTTAGAGAAGTTTTTCACTGTGGTTTTCTGGGCAGGGGGTGGGGTCGGGATGTGAATATCCAGCGAGATTAGTTTATGGTCTGATCTTACCAGTGAGGGATACACTTCTGGTCGTAGCATAGAGTCCCCATGTTGGTGATGATCAGGTCCAGTATGTTTTCCCCTCTTGTGGGAGTGGTAACAAGTTGTTCGATAGCATTTGAGTTTATAAATTCTAGGAACCTTTGGGCTAGGGTGTTGGAGCTAGAGTAATGCTCCCAGTGTATGTTTGGGTAGTTGAAGTCACCCAATATAATGGTGTTTGGAGAGACCTTCATATTTTCCAGTGTTCTCAGGAAGGCCGAGTGGGGTTCCTGGGTTTGGGAGGGTGGTCTTTAGCAGGCTATAAACTGGAAGGCAGTTTTACCCACTGTTAGTTGCACATGGATAGTCTCTGATGCTTCATGCTGTGCCACCAACCTGGAGGTGTGGGTATCTTTGATGAATATTGATACTCCCCCTCCTTTTGTGGTTTGGTCCAAGTTTTGGGGCCAAAAACATGGTATAGGTTCAAGGCATTATGCATTTTCTTAGTGGAGATGCAGTTCTAATTAGTTGGGGGTAATTAAATGCCCCCCAAATTAATGTGTTCAGCTGGATTCATAGCTCTTCATGTTTGGATAGTAATTCTTCTTGTTTATTTGTAGACATAAAGGAGATCTAACAAATACCAGTTATGTAAAGTTCAATGATATTAGTGGTCACAACCCTCCTGTTATATGACACTGGGCCTTTGGTTGGGCTGTTTCACATTTATACTTTCCTGGTTGAAACCGAAACTCCGTCAACAGTTCCACAGGATGTGAGTAAATGAAAAATGCCATACTCCAGGATATGGATAATGCTAGAAGGACATTTTATCAAATCACATTTCAGTGGTGCTTCAAACTGCCACAAACTTCAGAGTTAAGAAAGCCTCAAAATTGCATACGCTCTTGTTTAGACTTCTGGCTTGAAGGAAAGACCGGCATACATTGTTTATTTTTTTGGAACTCAGACTGGAATGCCCATCAGTTTTCCTTTACCTAAGAAAAGCTCAGGCGGCAGGACATTTCCTGTTTAAGATGCATACCCCTGAGCACAGAGGTTGAAACCTTCATCCACAAGGCATTTGAGTGCTACATATCAGTGCTCTCCATGCTCGTGTACAAAGAATCGCCTTTGACTGGCACGATCTGCAAATGAAATGATTATTATACTTAGTTATGGTATTCCTATCTCTTGGAATCATGGACCATGATATAACCGCTACTACTACTCCTCATGTCAAAATAAAATCAAAGTTTATAAGAATGCTTTAACCAAGCACTTTACAAAGGCATTCTGAAAAGCTTAGAAGCAATGTCTTGCACTAAATAACTAAGACAAACAAGGAGATATTAAAACTAATTACTTTAAAAACATGTAACTTAAAGGATTAAACAATGTCAGGCAATACAGTTCATATGCATTTCTAAATGATAATAAATACAGATATATAAAACAAAATAAAATGTAAATAAAACTGGAATATTAATATTAAATACAATGCTGAATATTGCATGTAGAAGGACAATCCAAGGCATTAGGCCAGCTAAATTAAAACAGTGAAATATAAATTAGAATTAAAATAAACAGAGAAAATCAGTGGAGATAATAGCTGAAATATAGTCTTAACATTAGATTGCTTAAAAGTCTGATCTTACATAAATATGACAGAATAATTGAAAAGGGCATCCCTAAGTGACTAAGAACCAGCACAATGAAACAAGGAATCAAAATAACAGTCCAAGTGTTCCAAGTACAAACCACACCACTTGTAAAAACAGCAAAATGTATTCACCAACAGACTGAGCACTTTCGTCTGGTTGCAACCAAAGACTTCCTCAGAATCTAGGTATACATCAATAAAAACACTTTTAAATCCTGTTCAAATATAGTCACCTGACCGATTAATTAATTGACATCTAAAACCATGATTCAAAATTTAAAACAGTATTAACAAAATGAAACAAATAACATGCCTAAGTGATTCATGCACTACAACTACCAAATTTAAAAAAAAGTCCTATAAATCATGTGAACTATCTGGTAAAGCAAAATGCCTTAAAAGTAGTTGAGGTAAATCCATAAGGTAAATGGGCCATTTTTGCTGTTGTAACCATATAACACTGATCCAGTTAAGTGATTTAATTTCATAAATTTATGAGTTGACACTAAGCAAGCAGTCCATAAGACCATTAAAATCTTGGTCAAAAAAGCCCATTGAATTACTATATAATTTAATTGTGTTTACTCCTTTGTCTAGTAAAGCTATTCAGGATAATCCAGGGAAGAACTGATGGCTGACTATCCAGTTATTAAGATTAACTTTGAAAGAAGCCAGAGTACTACTTTGTTTTACTTACAGGGTGAACTTGCTCTGGATACATGGCATCTTATGGAGGATTACTAAACGTAAAGTCATAACACTGAATGCAAATTCCTGACATGTCAAAATGTTGAAACTTTACAATGTTGAACTCAAAATACCAACTAATAGCATATATAATGTGCAATTTATGCACAGTATGCATTACACAGCTAACAAACAAACAATACTTGGAAACAAGTGCTAACATTTGTCCTGCTGGGGCAGAGAAGGGGGCAAGTGCAGCTGTCTGCACATATAGCATTAGTGGGTATTCTGAATTCAGCATTTCAACATTTCAGCATTTTGACATTTCAACATTGTATATTCAGTATTATGACTTTCAGTATATTGCTTCTCAGTAAGTCGACATAGACCTGCGTTTTCCATATGGTTGGAATGCATTGAGTTAGGTTCTACCCTACTAATGAGTCATACATAGTTGCTTATGTAGGATGAGATTCTTCCTACAAATGTTACAAGACATGTTGGCTCTACAGAGGTACTGTTCAATAAGGCATGGTCTTTCATGTCTTGAAAACACATAGGTTCATTGGTTTATACTAGGCTGTTAATCAGGTACATCATTTACATAATAGTCTCACTATCCCAGTTTGCCAGTATCATACAGCATTAATAACTGCTATCTAACTGTGTCCCCATTCAGTGAAAGTTTAAAGGGCCAGACCAGGACTGAATTCATTAAGCCCCATCCATTTGTCTATTTTGTGCTTAAAGAGGGTCAGGAAGCTACTTTGATTTACATTTAGAGGAAGCATATTTAAAAAAAACAGGGACTTTTTGAGAGAAATGTCTATCTTGCCAGCAGGTCATATTTATGCTATTCCTTGGTTGTTTGTTTTGCAGATGTGTAGGAGACTGCTTAGGACTGGATGCTGCTAGGTATTGTAAGCAAGGCAGATTTCTCCCTTCAAGGGTTCTAAAGTGCTTTAAGGTGGTCTGAACCACACAAGAAAACTATGCCCTTGCTTCTCAAAGTGAGTCATATGTTTAAGCACATACTGAGATAATGTATCTTTCATTATGTAAGGATATAATGAAAGATGCATTATCTTCGTTTATGGGTCTGAAGGGTTTGACAGTAAACTAGGTTTTACCATCATAGTAAATATTAATGAAGGGTGGTCAGATGTGACTAGTGATGGGACAACTACAGCTGTTGAGTATAGTAGGGTTATATTTGTGAGGTCTAGATCCACAATATTATTTTATTTCTTTATTGTGACATGAACTTGTTCTAAGGATCTATCTAGCATTTATGAAATCAAGGAAATTTTGTGCATACTTATTTGTGGTCATATAGGTTTCCCAGTTAATGGAAGGATAAATAAAATCTCCTAGGAGAATAGTATTAGGTTTAATGGGGAGGGACTCTAGTTTGTTTAGATATGTCTCATGGGTTGCCAGTGACATGGAGGAGGCTACAGCAGTTGACCATGATATGGTTCATTTTATTATTGACCGTAAGTAGAATATGGAGAAGCTCGAGGTCATTGGTAGTACCTTATAAGTCTAGATGTGATTGCCTTCTTAGGAATGCAGACACGTCCCCTCCAAAAACACAAGTCATTATCAGCTGTGGTTCTGAAAGAGAGGTAGACATTGAAACCCAGCACTATTGGGGATGCTGGCACTACAATAAAACTATATTTAAGTCACTATGCACATATCTATATTTTTGAAGGTCTGTAAGGACTGTGACTTCCTATATAGGCATCTAGTAGAAAGCAGTGCTGCCTTTATAGAGTCTTGATTTTGTTTAACCATGACAATAGTTTGAGGAGACTTAGCTTCTCTTAAAAAAAAAAAAAAAAGAAAACAACACAGTGTCAGAAAAGATTTTGGGAAGTATAATATAGCCATTAGGTGGCCAATGCAGGCCATCCTCAGTAAATCAGCCAAGGTTGTAAATTATCTTCTCCAAGGATGATATGGATTATTCCCCCTTAGAATGATACCAATAACTAAGCCAATAGTTGAAGTCAATTATCTTTTGTGTTGTGGTAGTATCCTTAGTGATGGTAGGATACTGCTCAAGAATGGTGCCATACCAGCCTTAGACATATATTCTGAGTGCTCCATCATACCCCTTGTCATATTAATCATGGAGGTGCTGAGTGCTTCATCATATCCCTTGCCATATTAACCATAGAGGTGTTTACTCCCGTGTGCAAGTCATGGATGGACTTGAAGGCTCCAGTAACATGGTGGATCCTGGCACCTGACAGACAGCTTACCATCATCCTGTCCTAGCTCAGCCTGGTGAGTAGTGCATCAGTGTATATCACTATGGGGCCACCTATGACTAAGACATAACCAGATGTGTTGGCTTGGCCTTGCTGCCATAAAGGCATTGGTTTGCCAGCTGGGTGACCCCATTTTCCTCTTCTAGTGTTTGTTGTGTCTGTAGGTGCTGTTTTCTTGTAAATATAACTCTGAGTATATTCTACATCCAGTCTACATCTTGGTAACCTTTGGCATTTATTTAGGACAAGGTGAGTATGGGTGTGTGAGGTGGGTGTTAGTGCTACCAAAATGTTTGATGAGAGGCTGGCCTCCAAGGTAAGTAAATGCTTGATCCTCTCACATATAGTTTCATCCAGTGAAAGATGTAAATGGTTGTCAGTTAGCAAGAGGCAGTTGTTACTTTGTGTGAGGCTGCCTAGTGTGATTAGGCTGGCTACAGATGGTGTGGGAGACTGTGACCTCATGGCTCATACTGCCTACTGCATAAGGAATACACTGATGCAGTTTATTATAGGAAAGGAGTGTTTATATTAATTATAAATTAGAACAGGAGGTAAACGTTTGCTATGAAAGTAGGATAGTGCAATAGCGATAAAAGCACAAAAAGGAAAGTAGGGGTAAAAGATAAGTAAGGTGGTACAGTTTACAGAACAAAAGGTAAACAAACGCTGTAAAGTGGCTTGGCAGTTGGAGTCACAATTCTGAGTCTCGCTCAGCTTATGCAGCAGAGGAGCTGCAATACAATGAGTAGTAGCAGCAATAATGAAATTACATTACAGTCAGGGTCGTCTCAGCAAATGGTTTAAATGCAGTCTGGCACAGTTTCCACAGCAGAAGGCTATATCACACGCTGTCAAATGTGAACACGATTGCTCCTCTCTGTTACCCGTCACATTAGGCATTGCTTAGGGCTCTGTCCTAGGCCCACTTCTCTTTAGTATCTTCACCAACAAGATCCATACCGCTACCCACCTTGCCACAATCATAAAGTATGCAGATGATTCCACACTCCTCTGTGCAACACTGTCGCTCTCACAACTCCAACATTTATTTATTTTATTTATTTTACATTTGTTTACCAGGATAGTCTGACTGGACTCAGGTCCATTTACAGCGGAGGCCCAGGGAGAAAAGCTCCACAATTAGATTAACATCAACATGGTAATACAAACAATCATATAACAGTGATAATTGAGGTAAGTACAGACATAAAAAGTCTAATACAATCCAGTCTGAACGATAAACAATACATCAGCAGTAAGTGAGTAAATTTGCAAAGATAAAGAGTCTCATACAGCAAAGATTTAACACTGATTAGTGAGACAGGAAAAAGAATAAAAAATCAAATGAAAATGATTAGACATGACATATTATGCAATTTCAAGTTGACAATAAGATACCTAACTGTAGCATATATACAGTACAGATAGCAGGAAGGAAGGTGTAAAGTGTGCTGAGATTGTGAAATTCATGTGATGCATGGACATAGCCATGTATTCATAAGATGTAATTTGCGAGCATTTTTGAAATGTGTGTTAGTCGGGGCAGAGGTCAGAGAAGGGGCGAGGTTATTCCAGAATCTAGCTACTGGCTCTCAGATATCAGTTAATTCTCAATCCCAATAAAATTAAGCTAATGTTATTTTCACATAACAAAATCTCAGCCCATGGGTACTCCTTTCAAATACATTCATCCAATAATATCACTATAGCTCATACCTGGTGTTAGAATTCATCTGTCTTTAATCATAAAAAGTAGATATAAAACTTGGCTCACTATATAGAATGAAACCTTTCCTCGCCAACTTCACAAAACAAGCTATTGTTAGGACTCACCTACTCTCTACCTTACTTTATGCTTCTATTTTCACCAGTTTAAAGAAAACAGACCTACCAAGACTAGATACTTGCTATAATAAAATTGCCAGATTTGCCACTATCTCTCCATGCAGATCCCCATCACTGCATTGCTCTACGCTAACTAAACTGGCTAGAACTATCCAATCTGATAACATTTCCCAACTTACAACAGCTCATGGCATAGTCTATCATCCTGACAAGTGCGCTGGCCTTCACAACCTAATACAACCTCAATCCAATAATAGACACCTGAGATCTTCTGACAGATTTCTACTACAAGTCACAAAAGCAAAAAACAACTGTGGAGACTCTCTTTACTCCAATCAGCTCTCTAAGACGTGGAACTCAGTTCCCCAGTACATCCTAACAAATCCCAACCACTCACATTTCAAAATACTTCTCAAGGCTCACCTAGCTAAGTCTTAGCTCTGCTCTTGTCTAACCCCTGGCTAATCTTCACCCGTCCTGTGTTGCTCACCTTATCATGGCCATTATTGTTTCTCAATACTTTCTTATAATTTTCAGCTGATGTAATACATCTCATCTTATCTTACTTCATCCTCCTTAGAAGTTCTTTCCTCCCCTTTCTCTCTGAATCTTCTATCCAGTCTATCTATTCTGAAGCTAATGTATCTTCCTGGATCTTTGCTATATGTAAAACCAGCAGTCTAATTACTACCATCGTACCTTACCCGCTATTTATTTATTTTTATTTATTTTTTCTGAATCTTGATATGTACTCTATCTATTTCATAACTTTTCAATCTGATTGTGTTTACTTTGTAAATGCTTTTATATTATTATGTCATCTTTAACTATTTTTTAGGTATAAGATAAGTCATTTGTACTTTTGTCTATTTTATTCTGTACCAAATATGTTAATGTTACATTTTTGTAATGTTTGTTTTTTTATTTTTTATATCTAATGGAGCTTTTCTTCCCCAGGTCTCTGCTGAAAATGGACTTCTGTCCAGCTGGACTTTCCTGGTAAACAGTTGTCAAATCAATAAATAAATAATAAATCACTAGCACTAGAATGGCAAATAAAGGTAAAAGGTTGTAATCACAGTCAATCACTAGCAACTGTTTTAAAATGCGGTCTAATAACAGCAGAAGTAGAATTTGTAAATACAATATGACAGCTAAAAAAGAAGCTTGGGTGCCATAGCAAAACGTTTTAGTCACAATGGAATCATTATCAGCAAATGGTGATACAAAATCACTAAAGGCAATATTAATAACTTTTTGGATACTGTATGCAATGAATACCATTATAGCCTGGATGTCACAACAGGAGTCAAGTTGAAATAATTGGACAGCTTACAATTTACAGCAGTGACAAGCAAGTTGGCTCAGATGCCACAACAGCTGACAAAGAAGGGAAATGAGACAGTGTACAGCATGCCTACAGCAAGAGAAGAACTGTACACTAGATGTAGAGGTCTAATATGTGCAAGAGTACACAGCAACAGATGTCCAAACTCTATAAAGCATACACAGGTGTCTACAACAGCAATCAACTGTTTGCGATGCTTGATTAGTTTTACAGACTACACAGCAGTTCTCAGGTGTAATGGGAAAAGGTTTTGACATCAGGTCTGAGCAGATGTTCTCAGGGAGGCTTGCTCATGTATTCACAGCCAAGCCAGGTAGAGCTTTGATGTCCTCAAACACACTGAGTTTAAACTCACACACCAAAGCACAAAAGCCAGTTGAAGAACTAACAGCACTGCTGCCAGTAATACAGTTCATGCAGAGCTATAGCAACATTTCTTCTCTCACCAGGATATTAATCGCTAAACCAGTTCTAAGTGTAAAAATCTACCCCATCACAAAAGTACTTTGAAATTAGCCCTATCGCACTCTGTTGTAATGAGCTTCAGCTAGGAGGTTTTCAATGTCAATTTTAATGAGCTTGGACATGATGACTGTACTGGAAGTAGGGCTGTTTTTGTGTAGTGGATCACAGTGGCAGTTCTCCAAACATTAGACATGTAACCTGTAGAGTAGTTGAGATCAAAAAGATTAAGAGGCTGAGCTAGGATATATTTGCCATTAATACGTACACAACCCAGTATATCATCAGTACATATGAAACTGATGTTTATGGCTTTGAATGGGGATGCTAGAAATTGTTCTATGGTACTTTTGGTGAGGGGAGATTGGAGATGTAGGAATAACTGTGTTGATGGGTGAGGTAAAATTGCAACTAAATGTATCTTCCAGGACATTGGTTATTGTCTTAGTATCCAGTTGTGAAGCAGTATTGTAGACAAACTCATACTATGTTTGCATGATATTCTTAGCTTTTTGATATAGTTGCAGAAGGATTTATAGTTACCTTTTATGGAGATGCCTTACTGAGGTCATTTTGAGTGTTATACTTCCAACAGTACATTTTAAGATTTTTGACAGTCTGTTTCATTTCAATTTATTTATTTATGTGAGGAGATTATTTTGTCCCCTTTTTCTGGCACTCTGCTGCCAACTCTAGTTCTTCTCCTCATCCGCTGGGTCTAATGGTCTTGTGATTGCCTCCTACAGACTATATCCAACCCATACTTGGGTCAGTGAGGTACATTGTACATTGCTGCTAGGGAGTGATTATTCCTATTTTCCATACCCCTTTGAAGGCTCTGTACCACTCAAAGGACAGGACATGCAATGGGCATCAGGGCTGAACTATCCCTTGCATCTGCAAGAAGCTGACATCAGCAGGATGACACACACATCCACATTCAGGTAGCACATCACATGACATCGTATGCCTTCCTCCATCTTGCCTTGCCAACACCTCAGATGCTCAATTTGCTAATCATACCTAGGTTGTCTAGACCACTGTTGGGGGTTGGACTGACATCTGGGGGTGAAAATTTGAATGAAAGTGTGCATTTTAGAGCTATGGTGCTCAAGTTCAGTCCTTACTCGCCAGTGATTAAAGAAGTGGTGTCAAAAAACTGGAATGTCCTTGGGGCGATGGGGACATTTGCAAGTTATTAGGCACTTCACTGACTTTTGTGTATAAGACAGGAGTTAATATCAAGAGAAGTTTTGAGAATTTTAAACCACTCAGTTCAAAGACAGGCCCCTTAGGTACAAGTAAATGTGGTTCATGTAACCAGTGTGGCTTTATTTGTGAGAATTTGGATGTAGAGTTGGCTAACCTAAATAGGACTAAAATTAAGTTTCAGAAAAGGAACTGTAATACACAGAATGTTGTATATTTAGCTTTGTGTCCCACAGGCCCGGCATTTTATGTCGGGAAAACTGAAAGACTTTTAAAGAATAGAATCTATGAGCATATGCATAACATTAGGAAGAAGAATACAAATAGTGCCTTATATAATCACTTGGTGAATAACAAAACTTGTCACACCTTTAAATTTGCTATTCCAGAAAAAGTATTTATTAATCCTAGGGGTGGTAACACTAAACTCTTTTTAGAAGAGAAAGAAGTGGTCTGGCAGTTGAGGCTTACTGCCAGTAACCCCCAGGCAGGATTTACAGACATCTCTATTTGTGAAGGACTGTCCCGGGATCAGCAGCCTGATCCTGAGTCCTGCACTGCTGAATAAAATCCCAGCGAAACAGCTTCTGGTTTGCTTTTTTTGACTGGCCCGTATGCCGGTATACAAGCCAATCAAAAAAAAATCGCAAAATGGAGCTACATCTGTTGAATGCAGAACTGCCTGATGTTCTGCATTGAACAGAAGTAGCTCCGGTTTGTGATTTTTTTTGGTTGGCTCATATACCGGCATACAGACCAATCAAAAATCACCAAACATGTAGCTACTGTGTTTAATGTAGAACTAAAGGTGTTCTGCATTAAAGACCTTTTTTTTGGTCCCTACCTGCCGGATAGGAAATCTGGCATCCCTGCCCCCAGGTATTAACGATTACATCCCCCTCAAACCTATCTTAAAACTTAGAGCCTGAGGGATACAACATAACAAATACTTCATACAGCACTTTTTAGTACATATATTTTTTAATATATACCTTTTTAAACACACTTTTCACATGTATTTTAATGTGTATTCTAACATGCAATTGTTATATGTTTTTCTTTTATTGAAAAATTATCTTTTATTACACTACATTGGTACAAGTTATTTATGTTGTAATGTACCTATTTCTTTAAGTAGCTAGAGTTCTTAATACATCACTTCCTTTTACCTCATTTTTGCATCTATATAAACATTTGCAATGCTATTTTATTGTTGAATCTGATGAAATCCTGTTAAGCAGGATGAAAGCGCTTATTCCTTTTGTACTACAAATAAAAGAAGTTTTACTTGATTTTTCTTCATGGTATTTTGGGTGTCTTTATGGCCTAGGACTTTCTCAGCCAGTTTTGCAGTGGTAGTGTTTGTGTATTTGTTGCCCTAGCTACTGCACTCAGAAATGTGGACATATTTTGTTGTTTTTACTGAGGTTCTGGCAGGATGGATTCCCTAGATGAGATCCCATCTTTATTTTCACCTGTACAACTAAACAAATTTAACAGGCTGAATTCAGAAATACAAATTGTTAAGGGCACGTTAACTAGGCTCATAGAACTTATGAGCCAAACCCAGAAGCAGAACACAACCGTCCCTTTGCATGTGATGTCACCAAGAGGTGGAACATGGAAGAAATGAAATGTGAGAGAGTAATGACTGCCTTCCCCACCTTCAGAAATTATTAGACAGTGTTGTTTCACATTTTAAGAGGTTTTCCAACTCTTCTGAGGGTCGAGGGCAAGAGAATGAGGAGGAGTAACTTTGTTGTGGAGTGAAGCCTAAAAGGACTGTTCCAAAGTGTACTTATGCAGCAGTTTCTGGTAATGCAGCACCAACAGGTACCAGTGACATTCAATTACATATTACAACTAATAATGATAGTGTGCATTCTGCTGGAGACTTACGTACATTAAATAGTGACTTAAATAATATTCTAAAGTTGGAATTTACGTTTGGGAAAAGTAGAGACTCTGCATTTATGCATAAGAACTGTTTACCAACTGATGCTGACAATAAAACTGCTTTCCTTCTTTAAAGGAAAATATTTTACACATAGAGAAAAAACTTGGGCATATTAAACAGTTACAGATAGATAATGCATATTTTAATAAATGTATTGAATTTAAGATTGTACCAAAAGGAATTAGAATTTTTAAGCAACCTATGTGTTTAGAGTTAAATGAAGAAATAATTAATTAATTAACTCATTATTTGACTGTTTTGAATTTGACTACATGTGTTTATTAATTAAACACAATGATGGTATGTTAAGTAGACTATTATTTGAAGTTGAGCTTTCAAATGTTGATATCACTCAGGACTTAATTTTTGATCACTGGAAAGAGGTTTATCAAAATCAGTTTAGTATTATTAACCAACACAGTGGTACTTTATTTAAGAGAAAAGAGAAGAAAATTGAAAAGGACGTTTCCCAGTATAGTAGAAAGAAAGCCTCTATATGGAAAGAATATAAACTGGAGAATACTAGTGGTGAGGAAGAGAACATTAATGACCATAGGCAAGCTGGGCATTTTAGACATGATAATTCTCAAAGGAAGTGGTATAATTATGCACACACCCCAAAATATTTTCAAGGGGGATACAACCAAAGGAAAACTCAGACCAAAGATGGTTTATTGGGACTCAGGTCAGAGAGTGGGTCGGTCCCAATATCAAGGGGGAGTACACTGAGCATATTACCCCAAGAACAAGGTGAGAATTTAATCACAAACAAGGTAGTTTATAGCTAAAAAAGTTTAACATTTTCAACTACACTGGTTGTAAAGTGACAAAGGATTATTTATCCCTGTTATCTAAAGGGCTGAAATATATACCTACCACACATTTTGATTTAGTAGACACGTTGATTGGGATAAAAATTTTTATTAGAAAACTAAACTTGGCCATTCAGTTTAAAGATAAGGCCCGGCATATTCAGGCATCTACTATTAAGAAAAAGAGCACATACAACCCTGCCTTACACCCTTCTTTACAAACCTTTGATAAGTTCGACACAGAGGACATATACAAGGCTTATGAAGCTATAAAAGGGAAAAAGAGAAAGGTATACAACTTGAGTAAATTTGAAAGGGAGATTTTTCAGAAACTAAGTCAAGACACAGATATAAGGGTTATGAAACCCGACAAGGGAAGGGGTATTGTGCTGTTCAACCAAATGGATTACTTAAACAAGATGTATGACATTTTAAACAACTTTGAAGTATATGAGCCTATAATTTGCTAATCATACCTAGGTTGTCTAGACCACTGTTGGGGGTTGGACTGACATCTGGGGATGAAAAATTGAATGAAAATGTGCATTCTAGAGCTATGGTGTTCAAGTTCAGTCCTTACTCATTAGTGATTAAAGAAGTGGTGTCAAAAAATTGGAATGTCCTTAGGGGCGATGCGGACATTTGCAATTTATTAGGAACTTCACAGACTTTTGTGTATAAGACAGAAGTTAATATCAAGAGTAGTTTTGAGAATTTTAAACCACTCAGTTCAAAGAAAGGTCCCCAAGGTACAAGTAAATGTGGTTCATGTAACCAGTGTGGCTTTATTTGTGAGAATTTGGATGTAGAGTTGGCTAAAATAAATAGGACTAAAATTAAGTTTCAGAAAAGGAACAGTAATACACAGAATGTTGTATATTTAGCCTTGTGTCCCACATGCCTGGCATTTTATGTCGGGAAAACTGAAAGACCTTTAAGGAATAGACTCTATGAGCATATGCATAACATTAGGAAGAAGAATAACAAAACTTGTCACACCTTTAAATTTGCTATTCTAGAAAAAGTATTTATTAATCCTAGGGGTGGTAAAACTAAGCTCTTTTTAGAAGAGAAAGAAGTGGTCTGACAGTTGAGGCTTAATGCCAGTAACCCCCCAGGTATTAATGATTACACCCCACTCAAACCTATCTTAGAACTTAGAGCCTGAGTGATACAACATAACAAAATACTTCATACAGCACTTTTTAGTACATATATTTTTTAATACACACCTTTTTAAACACACTTTTCACATGTATTTTAATGTGTATTTTAATATGCAATTGTTAATATTTGTTTTTCTTTTACTGGAAAATTATTTTTATTAACTACTTTAGTGCAAGTTATTTATGTTGTAATGTGCCTATTTCTTTAAGTAGTTGGAGTTCTTAATTAATACATCACTTCCTTTTACCTCATTTTTGCATCTATATAAGCACTTGCAATGCTATTTTATTGCTGAATCTGATGAAGTCCTGTTAAGCAGGATGAAAGAGGTTATTCCTTTTGTACTACAAATAAAAGAAGCTTTTACTTGATTTTTCTTTGTGGTATTTTGGGAGTCTTTATGGACTAGGGCCATCTCAGCCAGTTTTGCAGGGTCTATATTATATCCTTGAACGCTTAAAAAAGCGAACGCTGATTGATCGAACTAATTTTTGCGAAACTGCAAAATATCGAAGCAGCAGAAACTCAGTTTTTTTCCTAGGGAAAGAATTCGGTTGTCCGTTTCTGTTGCTTCGGTATTTTCAGTGTTATGGTGGAAAGTTACCAGTCGGATTCAGATAAGTGTGTGATTGTGTGGATGTGAGTGTTAGGGTGATTTAGGTGAGTTAGGGTTAGGGCTCAGGTTAGGTGTGTGTGCGATTGAGTGGACATGAGGGTTAGGGCGGATTTAAGTGAGTTAGGGTTAGGGAGCGAGTGAGGTGAGTGTGTGATAGTGACGGACCTTAGGGTTAGGGTTTGGGTTAAGGTAAGTGGGTAGTTAGTGGTGTGTGCATAGTTTAGTGTAGGGTTAGGTATCAGATTTTAGGTGTATGTGTGTGGATTTATGTTTGTTTGGTATGCTTGTGTTGTGTGTATGTGTTTTGGATCAGCGATTTTTTTCCCTGGGAAAAAAATCGCTGATCTGACAGTTCGAGATTGTAAGCTTTCGCTTAAATTAGGTTGATCAATCAGCGTTCGCTTTTTTAAGCGTTCGATGATATAATATAGACCCGTTTTGCAGTGGTAGTGTTTGTGTAGTTTGTTATTAAATATTGGGAACTGTTTAAGATTTTATGGTAGACTCCTTTTATTTCATATAAACATGGGCAAAATTTGAAAGGTATGTTAGTATATGACAATTTTGTTCCTCTGGAAATTAGTATTGTTAGACATCCATCTATGTTAGACACTTTTCCATGTAATGCCTGTGGTGTTTGTCAATTTGTGGTGCATTCCTTTAAGAAGATTAATAATGTTAGATTTTATCCAACAGAATTTTTTTCATGCAATCCTGATGGTGTTGTTTATTCCCTAAAGTGCCCCCTGCAATTTATTTTATATTGATGAAACTAAAAGAATGTTTAGTGAGGTTGCAGAAGCATATTAGGGACATTAAAAAACAAAAAATGTAAAGTTCAGTAGCAGTGCATTTTAAAGAGAAACATGGTAGTGATTATTTGTTATTACAGACAACAGTTCTTGAAAATATTCATCTTGTAATGGGGGAAGTTTCATATTGAACGATAAACTTCTTTATAAAGAATCTGTTTTTATATTGAAATATAATACTTTGATGCCTTTGGGCTTGAACTGTGAAGTTAACTAGAAGTTTTTGATTTAATTATTTTTTTGGTTAATTGAATAATTATTATTTTGTGTTTTATATTAAAAGGCTGTATTTTACTAACAACCTTGAAAGATGTGTGGTTGAGGTGCTAGACAAGTTAATAAAGTTGTGTGGGCCAGTAGCTGGTTGCTTTGTATTTATTTTTTAATTTTTATTTTGTGGTTTTGCTCAAATGTGTATGCGCTGTCTTCACTGTAATAATATTTATGCAGCATGTGTATGATGTAACATGAGTTGGGTCCCAGCATAAAATGTTCTGAGAGAGGCTAGTGTCACTGCCTGCACGCATGCGTGTGTGTGTGTGTGTGTGTGTGTGTGTGTGTGTGTGTGTGTGTGTGTGTGTGTGTGTGTGTGTGTGTGTGTGTCTGTGTATGTCTGTTTGTGTGTAACTGGATGTTGCAGTGGCTTGACTGTCTGTGTCTGCTGGGATACAACCTCAGCAGATGTTGCAGCACTGTGTTGATGTCTTATTGACAGGTCCAGGGTACCCACAGAAGTGTGGCCATCCTGTGCATGTCCCCATCCCTGGGAGCTGCCTCTCCTTACAGGGTCACAGGCAGTATCTAGCCCTTGCCCACAGCAACATATGCCATGTGAATATGAAGGATATGATGTACTAGATGTGTCACTGGCATGAGCACCACACTCTCATGGATGTCCTCATCTGCCTCTAATCAACACACTAAGTACTGGATTGGAAGTGGTGGTGCTACATGCACTTGACCTAGACCTCCCATGTCCATGATGGCCATCAGCTCTAAAGCTAGACATGGAAGAGCAATGTGACCCATGCCTGGTATGCATCCTGTGAGCAAAGCAAGGCTTTAGTTGTGTCAGCAGGTGACAGAACATGTCCAGGTTGTCACACATGTGGGAAATGCACTCCTTATTGTCATCATGCTTGCATTGTAAAACACTTAACATTTCTGCAAAAGCTAAAGTGCTCTTGGCCTGCGCCTCTACAATTGCTCTGTACATTTAGGTTGTAGACATTAAGATGGCTAGTAGAGAAGGGTTAGTACCCATGGCTTCTACCGCCTGTAATATGCCATCAAACTCTGTTCTCCTCACGCACTGCAGACCTCATGGCAAGCAATGAGTGCTGTGCCACATGAAGAGACATATCATCTTGCCTAGCTCTCAAAGCGACAACCTGCTCTTCACTTGTTATAAATGTATCTTGTGTGGGTTCTGCAGGTACAGCCACCATGTCCAGGGACTGGGTAGGGGATCTGGATTCCACATTCTTTGTAACTAATACAGATTCCATGCTCCCTGACAATGGCAGCTTGTCACTGGCATCATTGTCAGAGTCAGACTCATCTCCAGCATGAGGTAGTGGGATTTTTATTGTGGAGGAGCTAGATAATACATACATCACTTGTGAAGACCCCAGATTAAAATACCCATAACAAGTAAAACCCATTACATTTACTTTAGTTCCAGTGCAGAAATAATAAGCACTGCAGACAATGATAGACTGTAAAAGGATAGAAATTACCTTGTGCAGGTGCTCTTGATGTCTAAAGCCCCATATTCCCACAGCTACTTACAAGCACCAACCTACACAGAACAGCTGTATGATTTTTACCACAAGAGTACTGACCATGTAGTGCATCTCCATTTGGAGATTGTAGGAGCACACACTGCATTTCTGCAGCTGGGTCCAACATATCACTATGAGATAGTGACAAGTCTTACATAAAGGGCAAAGAAACTCCTACATCTCAGTTAAAGGTGGTTTGTCCAGCACTGCATCCCAGCATCCTACTGTCCCATACAAGGTAGGCAGGATGTTTTTGCACATCTCTAATCATGCCTGTGGTGATCCAGTGTCTGACTTGTTCAAGGTTTCTGCCTTGGCTATCGTCAGCATGTATGTATGTAATTTACTGCAGTTCTTGCTGAACTGTTCTCATGTCATGGTTACTAATTATGTTCCCTCCCATTGTGCTTTGTTTGGATCCAGTTTGCACTGAAAGGTGAATATTTAATACAGCACACAGTGATTGAAACTGTAGCTTCATTTAAGGATCCGGGTATATGGGTAGATTCATCTATGTCCTTTTCTAATCATATCATCCAATTGGTTAATGATAGTTATAGAACTATAAGGTTGTATAAAATGATTTATAAAGTCTAGGAAATCAAAAATGATGAAGTCATTGTTTGTTAGTTACATTAGACCCAAACATGAGTATAGAATAACAATATGGAAACCCTATAAGAAAACAAGCATGCGTAAACTGGAAAGAGTATAGTGGAAATATACCAAGGGCATCCATGGATGTGAAAATTTAAGTTATTATGAAACACAAAAAAAATATCTGAACTTGTGCAGTGTCTCTTACAGATATCTAAGAGGAGATCTTATTCAAGTATATAGGGCATTAAGTGACAACTATCTCTGGAAATGTTTGGGGTTAGCAAAAACTACTAAAGAATCATCAGACAACCTATGTAGAAGATTCATAGGAATGAGAAGTGCACTAATTGGTTCTCTGACAGAGTAGCTGATGCATAGAACAGATACAGATGCATTTATTTTATTTTTATTTTATTTTACATTTGTTGACTGGGATAGTCCGACTGGATACATGTCCATTTTCAGCAGAGGCCTGGGCAGAAAAGCTCCAAACAGACAGCAAATTATGTCATTTGTTCAGATTAAGCACATTTTTCAAATTCTTACAAATAATACCATACACTAAAAGCATAAAAGACATACAAGCAAAAAGAAATACAATCTCACATTTTAGGAAACAAGTAGGTAATAGACTAGCAATAGATACGAGTTAAAGTTTAGAACAAGTCCTCTTTAGCATATGGTTATAGGGTAGGAGTTAGTCAGGTTTTGAACAAGGACATACATTAAAGCAAGTACTAGTTTAGATATTTTTAAGAACAGCCTGGACACTTATTATGGGAACAAGTGTTTTTTGGTATATTGGCAAGCTAGAAGGGCTTCAATGCCTGTGCTTGAAATATTTGTATGTATGTAAATATTTGTATGAAATGGTAGGTCTGTACACATATGCCAGTGTTACAGTAAATGGAAGGTAAATAAAGGCATATTCTTATACTGACAGCATGATGTCCCAGCACTTTATTTGTAGAGTCGCAGTAATACATCTGTCAGAGATAAACCCTGAATAGGTTTCCCCTGTGAGTACCTTGTTAAACAGCACATCACATGACAGCACAGCAGACTTTAGATGTCATACAACAGAGATGTTTCTTGCAGCTATACTTGTTCTTTGTGTCACATTATTCCTCATTATATTCTGTTATGCAGATCATACATTGATTTAATGCAATTTCTTTTTGTTTTTCTTTTTTTCTCCTTTTTTGTTATTCTTCCTCTTTAATATAGTTGTTTATGCTTGTATTGTTATTTTTCTTCTCTTATTTTGGAGCTATGTACAGCAGAAGCCTTAGCAATGCCAGGGATTAAGCCTAGTTCTACTGTCTCCCAGCAAGCCCAGCCAGTCCCTCTATCTGCCCCTGAACTAGTTGGGGCTGCCTTCCCAGTTGCTGTAGTAGGGGGAGAATGATTTCTCATTTTCCCCTGCCCATGGTGGTGCTTCTTGGGCTTGGAGTACAGTTATTCTCATTACTGGCTTTGCCAGGAGGAGGACAATATGTCACCAACAGGGGGTTGGGGAGCTGATGAACCAGTGGACAGATGCTTTCATCAGCCACCTGGATGAACTCTTCTTCCAGCTAGCAGAGTTGCATCTCTGCCCAACCTTGCCAGTAACATCTCTGCCAGGACACAGTGGAGAAGGTGAGCAGGGTACTGTCTGACTTTTCCCTGATTATGACATAGGCAGGAAGGATTAGGAGACTGTATCCACTCTATCCACATTCCAATGTTTGTATCCAAGACCTCCTGTTTCTTGTCCAATCCTTCGTGTCACCATTACCTTCCCTTTGTTTGTCTGATGTTTCTAAATCCACTGCCCCTCACTTCCCTCAGTGTGTCAGCACCTCCTTATCAGTTTTGTCACTGTTATGTATTTGTACATTTGCATTTGCCCATGCTACGTACACGTAATATCTTACAGTACCTTTATATTCCTTTCCTTTTATTCATTTTTATTCTTCCCCACCTTTCCCTCTTAGGGAAACAATTGGCACCTGGCCAATAATATATATATATATATATATATATATATATATATATATATATATATATATATATATATATATATATTATAATTACCCTTCTTCACACTCCTCTGTCAATTCTTTTCTCACCTATTTTTATATTTTTATTGTGCAATTCCCTCTGTATGCTGTTCCATTTTATCTACTGTACTATAGTCCCCTTTCCAGTCTTTATTTTGGTCAAAAATAGTTAAACAGTGCATTGGCTCCCTTAAAGTAGCCTACCACATTTGTTTCCTTATTGCTTCTGAAATCATATACATGCACTGAGGTGAGTACATCCTCTATTGTTAGTCAGTTGTGCCCATTGGATTATATAGAAACTACTGTGGCTTTTGCTTCTCACAACAGGTCTTGCTCTTGGCAGTGTGCTCTGTGCTACTTCTCTGCCAGAGGATAAACAGCAGGATGCTAACTGACACCATGGTAAACATATTTCAGAATCCTAGAGTAAGCATTATATTAGCATTTTAAACATACTTATGTTAGTTTATGACTTTTTTCTGTTTAGGTGTCAGATGTTTATATCTTATTGCTGTGTATTTTAAGTTTGAAGTAAGTTTCATATTCTCACTGTTTTTTCTGTCTGAAGTATAGGAACATATTATTCTATTTTCATATTTTTAATAGTATATCAGTTTGTATTAGTGTGTTGGGATTTTGCTTAGTTTTGTGCAGTGTGTGAATGTGCTTTACTTCTTTATTAAATATTTAGTTATTGAATTTTGCCACTGTAGTTAATGTGGTCTGTTTTCCATTATTGTCTAAGAGGATTTTTTTCACATGACACTCTACTAGGATTGTAGATCTGGATTTGTTTATTAGGATGATGCAGTCAATGTGCATATATTAGGACTGACGTAATCAAAAATGTATACATTTTTTATTATACAATGAAATTAATATTTAAAAGCATGAAAGACAATCAGTTATTCACACATGCATTCTAGGTATATATTGAACATTAGCCACAAGGAGAAGTCTGGGAAGCGAGTCACATGGAGATTAGCTATCTTCAATAAAATCATCAGTATAAAGCATATTAGTCAGTATAAATATCATCAGAATTTTAAAAAAGGCTTAAATGTAAGACTGTCCTTCTGCAGTGATCTGTCACTCACCTGCATCCACTTGCACTACCGCTTTCTGTTACATCTCACAGGCTACTAGTGTATGTTAAAGGTGTTTTTGCTACCTTAGTGCTTATGTTCCATACCTCCTCATAGCTGTATCACCCATCACCACTCCCCCCTGCTTCTCCCTACTACATCCCCTCCTTCCTTGCTCAAGCTATTAGATCTGGCATATCCTCTTTACCCTCATTTACTGTGCACCTGTTAGCACTACCATCCTTCCAGCTATAATTATTAAGCTACCTTGTCGCCATATACTTAACCTTCACCCCAATGTTTTGGCACTGCTCACCTCTACATAGTATTTTTAATTATCTTTGAATTTCCCCCTTATATTTCAGCTTCTCACCTTCACTATAATACTAAGAAATTCCTGCTAACAAGCCTTTCCTCTAGATATAGCAAACAGCATAGTTAATATATTTCCCTTCTGAATCAGTGTGTAAAAGGTCTTCTAATAAACAGTGTTCTACTTACTGATTGTTTTCTTCACTCTTGGCCAATATGCGAGTCTGGCTAATCCCCACTCCATTCGCCCCTTGCTCCTCTAAAGATGACTCTGCTCTGCTACCCTACCCCAAATTCCCACTCACCCCTACTACAACTACAGTTCTTTTTAACCAAACCACACCCACCACACATAATTATCCAGTCACTAACTTTACTGCTTAACAAGACATATACAGTTCACTTCCTAACTAACCTCCCATTAAATCATTAACTCACTCCTCCTTCTACCTTCACCAACATATTACCACCCAGCTTAACATAATTTAATCTTAGTACACATCCTCTAATAATAATTCTAACTAAACCAGTACAACCAACTCCCTCTATCCTACAATGTTATTGTTACACATGTCTCTCCCCATTTTACTGATCATAGCTGTACACGTGACCTCCTATCACACTCAGCTAATCACTAAAACATTATCTCCTACCCAGCCTTTCCTCTCTCCTCCCCACACCACATATAGACACATTTCCATATCATCACATCTCTTTAAAAGCTCCAATACATAACTTTTTACTTACCAAGATGCACAACAACCAGCTACTCCCTATCTAACTCACAAATACTCCAAACTGACATCCAAATTTCTACACCCATTCCTACATAAAATATCAAACCTCAAACAAAGCAGAGACATCCACCTTAACCCAGGTCCTGAACCAACTTATCAAACAAATAGCACAACTCCCACCCCCCATTCACAGATCTTCACAAATGTATCACTTAAGAGCTCTGACCTTCTACTTGCCAATATGAATCTGATAAGCCTCACAAACAAATGTCATGAGTTTCATGCTGTCTTCTCCCTACACTCCCTTGACATAGTGGTAATAAGTGAAACTTGGCTAAAACCTCACATAATGAACAATGAAATTCTAAGCCCAGGTTATACCACCCACAGGCAAGTTAGAGTGCACAAAAGCAGTAATCTATAAAAATACATTAAAGGTTGAATGCATTGAACTAAACCCACCAGAACTCAATGACATTGAAATATTAATTACACAAATTGAAATTAATCCCAAAAAGTATAAAATCATTATTTCAACCTGCATTGCACCCAGCAACAAGCTTCCCACAACCAAAACCTTTCTTCATTGGTCTTCCACTACATTTAATCAGGAAACCATAATAATGGGAGACTTCAATATGGACTGGCTCACCTGTGCTTCTGACAACCCCTTAAACTTTATAAATCTATAGGGATACACCCAAACTATACAATCCCCAACCAGAATGGACAAACACAGCACAAGAAAGTCAACACTTGACTGAACCTTAACCAACAAACCATCTCAGCCTATCTATCAGGTTGCCTCCCTGATAGCTTCAGTGACCATCATTCTACCTATCTTCTTATGCAACATCTTTACCCCCCAAAATGGCACATAGAAATAAATTTGCAACAAAAAAAATGTCTCACCTGATATTTTCACATCACTCCTCCAGCACTATCACTGGACTCCCCTAACTCATTAGAGCTCACCAACTATCACCCAATAGCAATCCTATCACCCTTATCCAAAATATTAGAAAGAGTTGTTCATAGCTTTAGACCTTCCCATAGCACCACCACAGCATTACTATAATTTACCAATATAGTTAACCACCATAGAAAAAGGGTCTGTTTCTTCCATATTCTTAGACTTATCAAAAGCCATTGACATGGTAAATCACAATATGCTTCTTGAAACTTTATCTACCCTAAATATCAGTTCCCCCTCTATATCATGATTCAACAGCTACTTTGTCTGGCCGGCGGTCCTATGGCTTGGACAACTGTCTCCCTGTTACCAGTTACCATAGGAGTCCTTCAAGGATCCATCCTTTGCCCTTTGCTGTTCTGTTTATTTACTAACACGATCTATTCATCCTCACCCACTGCCTCAGTAGTACAATACACAGATGACACCACCCTTATATGTGCTGCCCCCACCCTAAGTGAACTACAAACCCTAACCCAAAATAACTTCACCCTAGCTGAAACTTGGTTCACTAACATACTTCTTCTTAATCTCAAAAAAAAAAAAAAAAAAAACTAATTCTTTTCAACCCAGGCAGATCTCCTACCCTAAATAGTTATTTCCTAATCTACTCTAAAGAAAACATTCAAATTAGTCCAACCACACACACACTAAACTGCTAGGTGTGGAAATAACCTGAGGTTCAACATCCACATAGCACAAACCATCAAGAAAGGTAATAAAAAACTTGGACTCCTCTACAGGAACAAACAGTTTATGACTAAACACATCAAAGCAACCATCGCAAGGACTCATCTTCTATCCACCTTCCTCTATGCCTCTCCCATCTTGACTAATCTCTGCCAAACTGATCTAAATAAAATGGAATCTTGCTATAACAAGACTGCCAAGTTTTCTACTGAAGCCTCATATAGGTCCCACAACTGTCTATCCCTTAAGCAGCTCAAGTGGCTTGAGCTGCCTCATATACTTCTACTCAATCAACTCTCTATAGCACACACACACACTGTACTACCTTCCTGAGAAAACCCTAGCACTTAAGCATTTAATTCAGCCCCACATTCCCTCTAGAGTCTTAAGCTCAAGTAACCAGAGCCTCATTACTGTCTTTGCCAGCACCATTGCTAAAACCTGGAACATACTACCAAGCCAAATAACTTCTATCACCTCCTTTATTCATTTCAAAAAACACCTGAAAATCCACTATTTAAGTGACTGGCTATGTTCATGCCACTCACCAGGCTAACCCAAACCAAGAGAATGTTTCTGTGTACAGCTAAGTATAAACAGTTCCCCTGAAAGCTTGTGAACCTGTTGATATTTACTTGACAAAACTTATAACTGTAAAAGTAATACAAATGCTGTTTTAAGTTTATTTATGTACCTCAATGATTGACTCCTATAAGAATTGTTAATCTCTAACATATTGTGTATGATTGCTATAAGTATGCTCGATTTTTCTCTCCTCTCATATACTGTATTGTATTGTGGAGCTTCCTCAGGCCTCCGCTGAAAATGGACCTGTGTCCAGTTGGACTTTCCCAGTATACAAATGTAAAATAAATAAAAAATATATATAAAGGATCTGCAACTTGACTCTGCCATACAATACGTTAAAACCAAACTGTTAAACATACTAAACAGCCTAGCACCTTCCAAAAATGTATGAGTAAAATCTACCTATGCACCATGGTTGTCTAGAGACACCAAAGTACTGCTCACACTGAAAGACAAAGCCTGGGTACAATATCAGGTAAACAAAAGTTAGCCCACCCTAGACTACTACTGCCAACTAAGAAACAATTCAAAAAAAGAAATCAAGAATGATAAAAAAAGCATACTATACTAAGACCCAGCAACAACACCAAAATAACCTCTAAAATTCTGGGGTACTATAAAACAATGTCTTCAACCAGGCCAGTCATAAACTCCAACCCTGACCACCACAAACACTACTGACAGCATAGCCTTCCAGTTTAATACCTATTTCATCAACTCTATATTATCGCTAATGAAAAATAACAACAATACTCCCCTGTCCATTGCTACAAAAGCTGAAGCAACTTCTAATTAGTTCGTTCTAAAACCCATTCAAACCAGCACAATAAAAATAACTACTTACCAAACTGAAGCCCACAACTCTAGCAGTAGATCAACTTTCAACCTAATATCTCAAATTAGAAGCCAGTGCTATCACTTAACCCATCTCTCTTTAAATCAACCAGTCCATCTCAGAAAAATATATTCCTAAGCTCTGGAAAATCTCCTATATTGGGTCTATATTATAACACCGAAAGTGCATATGTGTGACTACATAAAAGTCGACACATAATGCACGAAACCAGAAAATAGCGAATGGCAATGTAATCAAATTTTTCCCTAGGAAAAAGGTTTACGCGGGTGTTCACTAAAAAAAAATAATTTAACACCATAAACAGGTGGGAAGGCTTCATCCCCTACACCCTGACACCCCACTAACTAAATATACCAACTCCGAGATCGCACTATAGGGAAAGAAAGGGCAACTCCATGAAGTTAGCCAACTATCTCCTTGCCCTATGACATATTCATTGAATCGCTTACATGCGATTCAATGAATATGTGCCGCTGTTTCCGTATTCGCTCAGAAGCCTTTTCATGCTTCTGATATAGACCCCCTATATTTCCCCTCTCCATAAATGTGGCTCCTCAACAGACCACTCAAACTACCAACCAATTGCCATACTATTCCCATTTTCAAAAATTCTAGAAAAATGTATACACACTCAACTCATGAATTACCTTCTAACTAAGAACCTACTTATCAACTCTCAACATGGCTTCAGTCCAGTCACAGTACCACAACCTCCCTTATAAGCTTCACCAGCAAAATCAACCAACTCAAAAACAATGGACAGCTAGTTTCCTCCATCTTCCTAAATATTAAATATCATCGAAGACAAATACCAACTAGGAAACTGCACAACCGGCTGAAGACTGCGTCTCGACCATCAAATCTTCCTAGATATGTTCACAGCATTAGATACAGTTTCCCACCATAGACTCCTCAGTGAACTCACTTCATTAAACCTAAACCAAACCAATCTCTCCTGGTTTCACAATTACCTATGAACCTATGAACCTATGAACCTATCTGACCGACAACAAGAGTCAGATGGCAAGGTGATCTATCCTCCCTGTTACCTGTCACAGTAGGCATCCCACAAGGTTCAATTCTAGGGACTCTCCTCCTTAGTATCTTCACCAACAAACTCTACTCCACCACTAACCTTACCACTATCATTCGATACGCAGATGACCACACACTCATTCTGTTCTACACCCTCCATCCCACAGCTCCAACAAATAACCCAACAATCCTTCTCAGCCATAGAATCCTGGCTGTCTGACAATCAACTTATTCTCAACCCCAACAAACTAAATTAAGGCTCTTTTCCAATAACAAATCACCTGACCTTACATCCTCTTTCCTCATCCATTCAGCAAACGATACTAAAAGTGAACCTGTCTCTCACACTAAACTGCTTGGAGTCACAACTGACAACAACTTGAGGCTGAATAAACACTTAGCACTAGTCATAAAAAATACCCATATAAAACTTGGCTGTCTCTACAGAGTCAAATCATATCTCACTAGCTCCACCAGGAAAGCTATCACCAGGACTCACCTACTATCTACCCTACTGTATGCGTCACCCATTTTCAACAACCTCAAGGAAGCTGACTTAGCTAAACTCGATTCCTGCTATAATAAAGTCACAAGATTTTACACAAACTCACCACATAGACAGCACCACTGTGCAGCTCTTCACCAACTAAACTGGCTAGAACTTCCCAACCTGCTATCCCTCAATCATGACTGCCCATATACCAACCAGACAAGTGCCCAGCACTTCAAAATCTACTAGAAATCTAGTCTCATAATAGGATCTTAAGGTCTTCTGATAAATTCCTATTAAAAGTCACAAAATTTAACAACACTTTTGGTGAGTCTCTTTGCTTTAATTATACATCAAGGGACTAGAATGCAAACCCTGAACATATCTGCACCCCACCAACCCATACAAATTTAAACAACTTCTCAGACACACTTAACCATTAGCTGGCAATGCTCATGCACAGTCCCAGGCTGATGCACCATATTTTCTATTTCCCTCTTTTCCTAACTCACACCCTCCTATATCAGCACCTTTTTCTCCTTCATTCTTTTTTCCACTTCATCTCTTCTCCATATCTTCAACATATCTTCTACTAACTGTTCCCCTCTTTCTATAACTCCCACATCCTATATAAACACTTCTATCTCAAACTTCATCTCCTTAACCCCTCCAAATGTATCCTTTGTAACCCATCTGGCACTGTAACTTGTACTCATTGTCCATGGTAGAAAAGCTTATTCACCAAATAGTAGTCGATGGATTTGGTCTATATTGTATTCTGTTATTCTATGTGCATTACTGGTTTACCTTGTGCTCTGTTATTCTTTAGATATTACTTGTTTCTATTCTATAACTAAAATTACTCTATAACTAATGTGTAACTAATATGTTAAGATAGCGGGCTTGTTAAATTGTACTATAGAGCTTTTCTCCCTGGGCCTCCGTTGATAAATAGCTACCTGCCCAGTCATAAATGTAAAATAAGTATGTGTTCAAACACCTCAGCTTCTTTATCAACAGGCAATTTATGTCTTACCATTGTCACTACACAGCAATGCTGTGTGACACACTTGCTCATTTCTCTTTCAGTTTAATCGATTCCACAACAACATTTAAGATATTAGTGTAAATACACATGCACCGTGTGTTTTGGCCAATTTGCTACTGTTTCTGCATTGTATTTCGCTGAAACATAAGTAAATAGAAGTGGGGCTTATTTACCTATCATGTTTCTAAGTAAACACACACACACACACACACACACACACACACACACACACACACACACACACACACATAGACACACGATATATACATATATATATATATATATATATATATATATATATATATATATATATATATATATATATCATCATCAGCCCCCCTTTTCCCATTTTTGTACATGGGCTCGGGGTATCGTGTTAACTGTTGTCAACTCTCTCGATTCAGTACCACTCTCCTGCTTTCTTCAACACTCATGCCTGATTGTCGCAGATCTTCTTTCACACAATCCATCCACCTCTTTGCTGGATGTCCTCGCTTCCTCTTACCTTTTTCCTGTCTGTCCCAAATCTTCATCACCAGATTGTCTTCTGCCTTTCTACACATATGTCTGAACCACCGTAATCTGTTCTCTTTGATTTTTCTGCAATTGGAGCTACTTTGGCATCTGCTCTTATGTCCTCATGTCTTTGTCTGTCCCACAGTGTGCATCATACCACCTTTCTTAGGCACTTCATTTCCATCACCTCTAGCTTCTTCAACTGTTGTGCCTTTACTGCCCAGGTTTGTGTACCATACAGTAGTACTGGTCGCACCACTGTTTTGTACACCTTACTTTTCAGCTTCTTTGGCATTCTTCTGTCATAGACTACACCTGATACTCTATGTCAGTTGGCTGCAGCCCCTCTGATTCTAGCTTTGACCTCTTCATTCAGACTACCCTTCTCCTCAACTACCCTTCCCAGATACTTGAAGCTGTTTACCTGTTCCACTATCTTCCCTTCTATCTCTATTCTCAGCTTCTTCTGATTTCCACAATTTGCTGCCATTACTACTGTCTTATCTGTGCTTAGTTTCATCCCATGTGCCTTCAGATTTTCATTCCATTCTCCTATCCTTTGCTGAAGTTCTAGCTCAGAGTCTACCTGTACTGCCACATCATCTGCATACAGCATCTTTGTTGATCTGCCCCCGCCAACCTGTTAGCTAATGTAGTCCATCACCAGTATGAACAGCAATGGGCTCAGAGCTGAACCCTGATGTACACCCACTCTCACTGGGAACCCCTCTATGAGGCCGAACACTGTTTGTACTTAAGTTACTGGGTCCTTGTACATAGCATGCACTAATTCTACCAATGTTTCTGGGACTTCAAACCAATGCAGTACTGCCCAGATCAGCTTTCTTGGGACCTTCTCATATACTTTCTCCAAGTCTAGGAATGCCCAATTGGACTGTCTCCTCATCTCTAACTTCTTCTCAAGTATCTGTCTCAATGCAAACATCGGGTCAATTGTGCTGCATCCTGATCTGAATCCAAACTGCTCATCTCCCATCTTACATTCTACTACTCTGTGTATCCATTTATCAATCACCCTCTCCAGAACTTTCATGCAATGTGATAAGAGTTTGATGCCTCTGTACTGAGCACAGTTGTGGATGTTCCCTTTGTTCTTGTACACTGGCATGAGTATGCTTATTCTCCAGTCATCTGAGATATGCCTTTCTCTCCGCACTGCTATTAGTACCCTCAGGAGCCATTTCTCCCCTATCTCACCAAACATCTTTATCATATCTACTGTGACCTCATCTGAGCCTGCTGCTTTCCCTGATGTCATCTTCCTTAGTGTTGTACTTACTTCTTCTAGGGTGGGCTCTTCTTCTTCTGTCATTGTAGGCTGTTTCTGAGGCAGTACAGCTTCTGTTCGGTTTTCTTCATTCAGAAGTTGCTGGAAATACTCCTTCCATCTGCCTTTGACATCCTCTGGACTGGTGAGCAGGTTGTTGCTGGCATTCCTTATGAAGAGTGCCTGACTATCTTCTTTATCCTTCTGTCTTTGCCTTGCAAACTGATATAGTTTATTTATGCCCCTTACTGAGTCACTTCCCAGAAGTTGGTAGAGTGCCTCTGATGCACTATTCTTTGGAATTGCAACTTTTTCTTAGCTTCTTTGTTAGCCAACCGGTAGTCCTTCTTAGCCTGGTCAGTCTTTTCTATCTCCCACTTCTTCCTGCAGTCCTTCTTTCTTTTGATGACTTCCTGCGCTTCTGCATTCCACCACCAGCTTTCCTTGTGTACCTTATTTCCATACCTGGCTCGGCCAAATATCTTTTCTAGTCCTAACATGTGCTGTTTTTAGGCTGCCATTCTTCTTCAGTTCCACCTATTTCCTATTCTTTTTGGGATGCTAGAGCTCTGAGTAATTCCTTGAACTTTTGTACTTTCACTCCAGTCAACTTCCAGGTCTTCAGCCTGGTCTCTATTGACCTTAGAGTCTTTTCTGACCACTGCTTGCAGCTGATTGTGGCAACTAGTGGTTTATGCTGTGGGCTGACTGTTTCACTGGGGATGACTTTGCAATCATGTATTGTACCTCAGTGCCTTTTCCTTACTAGGAGGACGTCTACCTGAGTTGCACATTGACTACTCTTGTATGTGATCTTGGTACTGTCTCTCTTTCTGAACCATGTGTTGGCTACTATCAAGCCATTTGCCAGACAGAAGTCTAGAATGGCTTCTCCTTCTTTATTCCTGTTGCCCCAGCCATGTGGGCCTAGGCAGTCCTCATATCCTGTTCTGTCTGTCCCGATATGTGCATTCAAGTCACCCATTATCAACACCAATTCGTGTTGTCCTGCTTTATCTGGTATGCTGTCTGAATGCTCTCTTTTCCTCATTATCACAACCCTGCTGTGGGGCACAGGCTGAGATTATGAATGCTGCCCTATCATAGGCTGAGACTATGAATACTGCCCTATCATAGGCTGAGATTATGAATACTGCCCTGCCATTACACTGGAGTTTGACTGCCATGAGTCTGTCATTAATTCTCATGATATCCCTTACTGCCTACTGAAGCCTCTCTCTCACCAGAATTCCTACACCATTTCTGGCTTGCCCTCCACCTGAGTAGTAGACTCTGGATCCCAAGCCAAGGGGCTTTGCTGCACTCCCCTTCCATCTTGTCTTTTGGATACATGGGATGTCCAGCCTCCTCTGTATAATCATGTCATCCACTTCCAAGCTGCATCCTGTCAGTGAACCTACATTAAGCATAGCAATTCTCAGTTCATGTTTGGCAGGTTGGTTAGTTTTACATCCAGCTTTCGCTCAACAGAGCTATCCCACGTAACCCAGGCTGGGCAACTAGACACTGGCCAGCCAGTAGCTTATTGACCCAGGGCTGCTGGGCTTTATGGTGGGCACCCACTGGCCAATAGGGACACATATACCCCTCCCACCATTAGCAAGGGTCCCTGGTGTGGGTCAGAGTAGGCTAAGTCCTCAACCCCCTTATCACCGGTAACTAGCCATGCCCATTTTGGTGACATTAGTCAACATGATCGAATCACCTAGAGCCATATTTTACACAGTGGAGTGGCTAGCCCTGCCATGGCACACAGTCTGTGGTCCATGTTCTCCTATCTTAAGGATACTGCGCACCACAGTAGATGCCCAAAGGGGTTGGTTTGTACAACTCTTCCTCCATAGGACACCATGTAGAGTCTGTGCTGCTGCCCACAGCTCCATTCATATATATATATATATATATATATATATATATATATATATATATATTAATATATATATGGGTCTACTATACATGATCGAAATTTCAGAAAGCCAAAACCCATATGACCGGGACCATATGTTTGACTTTTAAAATTCTGAACATGTAAACAAAATGAAAACTTACCTACATGTTGCTAGAAGGAGGGCAAGCTCCCCTGCACACCCCCATGGAGGGCTGCACCCCCCACACCCCCTACAATTTATATATACCAACTCCAAGATTGCACTGCAGTGCTGAAGATGGGAATCTTCCCATTCCGCACTATACGGAAATGCCCATTCTGAATGATTGAAATTTCAAAAGTCGATCATATGGTCTTGGCCATATGAGTTTCAGCTTTCTGAAATTTCGATCATGTGTAGGGGACCCATATACATATATAAATATATATATATATATATATATATATATATATATATATATATATATATATGTGTGTGTGTGTGTGTGTGTGTGTGTGTGTGTGTATAAACACACACATTCACATGTGTGTATGCATGTATGTATGTATGTGTTTTATATATCAAATTATACTTCAGGTCAGTGCAGCTCAGGGAAATGAAACAATGACAGGCAGTTTCCAGTTCCCAAACAGTTCTGAAATGAATATTATAAATATAAAATCATACATAAAAGAAACATTGCAAAGTCTTTCCCCGGATAAGGTATGTGTTCACATACCAATATTTTGTTTAATCCATCTGGTTTGGGAAAAGTTTCACTTTCCTTAATTGCATACAAGATATTAAGAAATACACTATCCAGTCTCATAAAAACTCTCATTTACAGTATATAAGGGATAACTCCATCAACATAATAATAAGAAAGCGATGTCTTTGACTGTTTTGAACTTTGCACATTTTTTTCTGCAATACATTTGTGATTTTATGTGGATGCTCGAATGCTTCATTCTTTATTGTCTAAACAAATATTTTCCCCTCAAAATGTATAAATGCACAATCTGCAACACATTTCTTTTAATAAAAACACATTGTTATACAAAATTAGCACAATTCTATAATAGCAATAACTCATAGCTGAGTGTAGATAATGCTTGGTTTACTCATGATGGATTTCGCTTGGTCACACCATCACAACCAAACCATGCCAACCCTGAGAAAAACAAAGTATTATCTACACTCTTATATGGGTTATTGCTAAAATATTACCACTTTGTACTGGATATAAACACATATGAATGCCTGCATGTGTACGCACACACACACACACACACACACACACACACACACACACACACACACACGGCCTATACAGGCCTATAAAGGTTGACAGGTAGGTGGCTGATTGCTGGTTTTCTATTCCCATTTCCCCAAAATTACATTTCCCTACTTGTGTTAGCATGAAATGAAGTGAAAATAAGATCATAATTTATGCAGCTATCATTTTTATCCTTACAGTTTTTTTTTCAAACATTTTGTGACCATGGACTTAGTATATATAAATAATCAAGCATGTGGGTTTAAGTCCTCCTGATTGGAGGGGGGGGGTGCAGAGCTTACACAGACACACACACACGCGCACACACACACACACACACACACACACACACACACACACACACACACACACACACACACACACACACACGTATGTCTTTTGAATATTATCAGAACAAATGACCACATTCAAAATATCGATAATGTGAACATCAGCAGACTGCTATGAATGAGCCAAGCAATAATCATGGGACATGCAGAACTCAAATGTTAAAAAGCAGCAGAAAACATTGTTGTGCCCCTGTATGCCTCATGTAAGGGGATTCACTCTCCATAGCACTGCTAATTATATTAATTCTGAGATCACACAGTATGGTTATGGATTGGATATTGTCCAAATTCTCAAATGGCTGCATTCAAAATATTGATAATGTGAACATTTACAGACTACCACAAATGCACCAAGCAATAACCTTAGCACATGCAAAATTCAAATGTGAAAAAAAAAGCAAAAAAAACTTTGTTGTCCTGTTGCACTCCTCGTGTGTGGGGGGACATTACCATTCACACCCCCTGCTAAGTATACAATATACCAAGATGGCTATCATGCAAAATAGAATTTTCAGTTTTACAATACTATCATCTTGTCTACATGTCATGAAATTGGCCAGTGGGAGGGTATGCAATGGGTGCTGAATAGGGCTCTCAGCTACATCTTTGAGTGAGCTAGTCCGTCAGACAGTATCTCCATCTCACCTAGAGCATATGGCTCCTGCTGCCTTCCTGTTCTACACCAGAGATTCATTAGTGTGAGATGTTCACCTTGGCATACTCCTCAACTTCCTCAGGATAGACAAGCAGGAAACACCTCCTCTGGCTTTTCTGTCATCTAGGTCAGTATTTACACAGGGGCTCCCAGGGTCATGGTCAAGGCACTGTCCCGCTATGTCACTGACCAACAGCTCTGATTTAGAGTCAAGGGTGTGAAGAGGTCATTCTTAGAAAAAAGAGGGAAGTGAACAAAAGTGAATAAGGGTAAGGACTAGAATCAAAACAGAGGTAAAAATAAGTTACTTCACAAAGAAGCTGATAGGGCAGTGTAGCTGACTGCTTCACTGGGCTGTGAAAAGGGGAACTACTATGATTCTTTATATAACATAAACAGGTGGAACAAGCTGAGAGGCGGAGTTAGATCTATAGAAGTTAGTCGTACCATAGGTAGCTCCTTTCCATTGGTCATTTCATATGTTCATATAAAAGTTAGGTAGAAAACCATGTAAACATATGTTTCACATGGCTGGACTGCCATATCATTACTTCTGAGACCGAGGGATCATTTATTAGTAAAACAGAGAATTCTTTTCTCCTAATGAAATGGGATTTGGCACTGGTTTGCAGGAGGCAACACTACACCTAAAACATTATAAGATGCTGCCTTTCATCCTTTCCACCATAAGTTATTGTGGTTTAACTGCACCTGCAAACACAAGTAATGGTATCTGATGCATCACACTGGCAAACGTTGCTATGAATACCTGTAAAGGTAGTCTGGCAGTGGTACTAAAGGAAGAGTTGCTGCTTTCTGGAATGCTTTTCGGCCCAGTAATTTAAGCCTGGTTTAGCCTAATAGTAGCACATATTTAGCAAATTAGAGTCACCATCCAATAAAAATGCTGGTGCTAAAAGGAAAATATATTACTGTTAAAAAATGACACATTGCAGATTTTTCTTTTTTGTCTGAAAGAAAAGAATGTCTCATAAAAACTGTCTCAAAAAACCTGAGCTAGCGTATTAATCATCTGAAGGGGATTACCTGATCGAGAAGTGATCCTTTAATACTTCTTCAGTATAGCAAAGTACAGTAATCCTCAAAGGTTAAATCTGTAAAGCATTCATAAATGACATTTGTTAGGAAATGCTGTCTGAATGTAATAATCTGATCGTTTGTAAGCATAATTGTCATAACTTGTTGTTTTTCCTTTCAGAAGTAATGATGGATAATTGTGTCATCCAGGACCTGGAAATGCATTCTCCAGACACTGTGTGCACATTACACCCATAAATGTGAACGCTTTGGGCAATGCATTTCATTTGATTACTGAAACATATGTGCTACAGAATATTCAATAGTCACACAGAGATGTCCTTTCTCAGGAATCCTAAAATGCATACTCTGGATAAATTCCATATGCTGTCTGCTGAATGGATGTTTAACCTTTCATCTCCCAATATTTTATTCAAGGTGCTAGGGCTTCAGTAAATGTCAGTGCAAACAGAAGTTCAAAAAAGAAAATAAAAATTTGATATGCACACATCTGGTAGCTTCTAAGTCTGTATGCAAATACAGAAGGGTAATGTAAACCATCTATACCATGTGTATGGTTCACTTCTACTGCCTTCCAGGCATCAAATCTGATGTGCACAGTTAACTACCCTGCTACAGAAACTTTAAGTCACTCAGAAGAGGGGGGTACAACAGACAACAGAGGATGTTCTTTTTTAATAAACATTTTTATTAAATTATCACGTATGAAATAGGCATTCTTACATTTATATATAATGAAAAACAAACATGACACCACTTTAGTTGCAAACATTATACATCACAGACACCACTGAAACAACTGTAGTACAAACATTGTACATCACTTATAATCCATCCAGTCATTGTCAGTTAAGCATTATATGGCTCATTCAAATCTTGCCTCTTAAACCTCATTCCTTCTCTGCATGTATTGCACCCACAATTCCCATTTTTTTTCTGTGTAGTTTGCTCCATCCATTTTCTGATGATCCCAATTCCAGTTGTTTTATCTGTGTTACTATATATTCACTACTTCTAGTAAAGTTCGTCTTGACTTTGATTTACATTTTCTAGTAATTTCTTTTTTTGGCAGCCACCATAATTAAACTCAGCAAGGCTTTACTATGTCTAGGCAATTCCGATTCTAGACAACAGAGGATGTTGTAGTGTATCATACTGTGGAACAAATACCTTGAAAGAAGTAATGAGATTTGTAATTACACAGCTATTCAATTATTTAAAGTGCACATTTCTATCCTTTTTCTTTAGTTTGTATAACATTCAAATTATAATAAATTTATTTATAGTTTTTTTGGTTTCTTGACATCATTGCCAGATTTTATTATGATTCCCTTGCTTTACTCTCCACCCGTTTTATGGTTGACTTGTACATACGTAGGTGAGTTTGAGTGTTTGCGCGTGTGCACGTGCACAGGTGCACGTGCGCACATGTGTGTGTGTGTGTGTGTGTGTGTGTGTGTGTGTGTGTGTGTGTCTCTTCTCTCTGTAGTATTGCACAAGTCTGTTTTATGTGTGTGTGTGTGTGTGTGTGTGTGTGTGTGTGTGTGTGTGTGTGTGTGTGTGTGTGTGCACATGAATTTGAGTGTATGTTTTTGTGTGTAAATCTACTGCAACTCTGAATTTCAATCTGGTGCTAGAAATTGCACCACATCCCCTATGCTATGCTATGTATTACACAGACTTCAAGGACTAGCAGTGTTGCTGATTGCTTTATTTAGAAACCAGAACTCAAAAAATGTATATTGCACAGACATTAGCACAAAACAGATGACTGTTTATTAAGCACTTTCATCCTACATGCAATGAACATCTTCAGAACTATTCTATGAGCACCATAACTTCCTACCGTTATTCCAAATGACCATGCGAACATCAAAGGTTGCTTTCATTCAGACACATAAAATGAACGTGATTTTTAAGCACTTCTCTCCCAGTCTTTGCATCCACTGTCCACATGCATTACTGTGTCACCAATGACATTTGTTTCATCAGTGGCACCTTCTCTTCACTGGGAGTATGGCAAATACCCTGACCATAATGTCATATGAAATGAAGAAAACTATCACTGTTCTTAAAATCAGAAATGGAGCCTATTTAAATGTATAAACATACTCTCCCAAGTACTCAGTAAGTGCTCACCCCTCCTGTATATACTGTGAAGTGCCCTGTCTTACAGAGGTGGCTCTTTTGGGTACCCAGTGTATGGTGCATTCCACTTGAAATAAATAAAAGCCATTGTTTCTTGTATTCAGCAAGGCCTGCCTTCTCATAAATCCTCAGTGTAAACTGCCCTACATCCCATCACTGATGGTCATTCAGTTTCACAGTGTCACTTTTCAGGGAAAAATAGCCTTATCATTTAAAATGCACCTACAGTTTATAGAAGTAATAATTAAGCAAACCTCAAGCAAACCTTAATCTATGTTCAAGCACTGTTTTCATGCATTGGTACTTTGCTTATCAAATACTCAGTTCCATATGTCAGTTTTTTAACACTGGCATTCAAGTAATCTGGCCAAGTCGAGTACAAAAAAAAGTCATTTATTTCTTTATCATGATTTAACAACAAACTTTCTATTTCTCCTACCTAGCTTTATCACTATACTACTATTGCTAAAATTCTGAAATAAAACAGGAAATCCCCAGGCTGAGTTTGCCTGAAACCTTGTTTTGTAGGGGACAAGTTCTTCCCCCTAAGTAACATATTCTAACTCCAAGTTCACACATCCTTGAGTTCATTTCTGTGCACAGCCACATAAGTCTCATTTTCTCTGAGACTGTGTGACCTCAGGGTTAGGCTATACTTGTGTGAGATACATAGAAGACAGCCCTTAACATTAGGGGTAAACAGAGTTTGCATTTCTAGGCAAATTATTTTATAAAAATATTTATTAGTCACTTTACTACTCTTGCAGTGGTTATTGTAAAATTCAGAAAATTCAGGAAAATCCATCTTTGGACTTTTCTGTTCACTCTTTATTATTATTATTATTAGTATTATTATTATTGTTATTGTTATTGCCATTTTTTTACTTTTGTCTTCAGAAACAGAATTCACTATCCCCCGAGCAACAGTTACCACCCAAAGGTCTGCCCCTTCTTCCTTTAAAGGTAACTTGTTGTTTCTCTGTGAGCTCAGATGTCAACCAGGTTTAGCATTCTTCTTCTTCTTATCATGGTTATTATTATTATTATTATTATTATTACTATTATTATTATTATTTTTTTTTTTATTATTATTATTATTATTATTACCATGCTTCTTTTTTGTGAGAGTTTCAGATGGGTTTATAAGACTCCATCAAGTTTTCAGAAACTCGAAATTCATATGGTTGAAACCATATGACTGAGTTTCTGAAAACTCAAAATAAAAGAAAAAAAAACAAATCTACATTTCTCCAGGGGGACAAGCCCCCATATCCCCTGTAAATTATATATACAAACTCCGAGATTGCAGTGGGTAAAAGTGTTTTTTTATTTTATTTTGAGTTTTCAGAAACTCTATCATGTGGTCTCAACCATATGAATTTCAAGTTTCTGAAAACTCAGTGAAGTCATATAAACCCTTTCAGATTCACTTTGCTCCAGATGTCCAGATTTTCACAGCCTGTCCAGATTTTGCCTCATATGTTTTGCGTGTTCCTTACAAAATTTGTGGTTTTATAGAAAATCATTAAGCAATGAATTCACTAAATAATGGGAAACATTTGAATTTCAGACTTTGTAGCCTTCAGAAAATGCATACTAATACAAAACCTATTATTCTAGCAACTTTCTAAGTTTATAACAGCAATATTTCAAATCTGTCCTTGATTTTGGGCAGTCATTCCTCAGTTATTTTTAGCTTTGCCCATCTTTCTTGCACCTACCTACAAAAGTAACACAATTTTTTTATTTATTCATTTCTTTGTTGACTTGGTGAACAGCACTAATCCATCCAGTTATGGTCCGGGTCAGAAATGGTGTAAGCGGTATTGAAAGAACTAGTATCTTCCAAAAGATACCCAAGGAAATAATTGAATTGTTATGAGGAAAACCAGGAAATAAAAAGCAGTAAACTTCCACCCACAATTACCTCCATACCATCATGCACCCACTTCAAAATTTACTAAAAGCGCAACTAAAAACATGCTGGCTATGCCCTTGCAACTCCCACTCTAATATCATCCACCCCATCCAACCACTGCCTTTCTTTCCACTCCACTAACTACCTTGATTATAGCAAGCTCAGATGCTCATAAGCCAGTACTTATTATACAGCACGAACTTCTTCTTCTTGTAACATTTGTTAATGTCTGGTATGCACTTCACAGATAAAGATTCTAGTTGTCTACTGATGTACTATGTTCTTCATCTGTAAATATGTTGTAAGTAATTGCTATGTAAATTGTTATTCACTATGTAATCCAATGTATATACTGTCTGTTTATTTTAACTGTGGAGCTTTTCTCCCCTGAAAATGGACCTACGTCCAGTCAGACACTCCCGGTCAACAAATTTAAATAAATAAATAAATAAGTAAACAGAAATCGTTATTTAAATCACTCGCAACGAATACTTTTTCTTAGATGAATAGCAATGTTGGTTTGGTAGGACCAAAGACTACTGATTTCTTACAGCAGCAGGGACATTACATCTTGAGTAAGAACTAAAACCAGGGAAAGCCCTTATCTCCCAGAATGAGGTTATTTAGAGGGGCTGACGAAGCAGCGGGAGTGTCAGCTGAATGTTTAAAAGGAAGTGGTCAGTCCCCCAGTTACAGCCTACATGCCAATTAAGGGTAAGAGATACTGTGCAATAACACAGGCATACATATCAATTGCAAGTTCGTTTCTATGTTTGAAACATAGTTATCGATTAAAATAATGGTATTCCCTTCTGAGTGCAACTTTGATCAAGACCCGATAGTAGGAATTCCTTATGGAGGAAGACGTGAATTACAGAAGTACATGTTCTGGTTTTAATTCATCTGCACTGCAAATAAACCTTTTTCAATGTCTACTGTGGATTGGGGAAGACGTATCATGTAACACAGTAACATACTGTCATTTCTTTCAGTTTTTTTTTTTTTTTTACAGAGGCAGTCTAAATAGTATGCAAGTACAAGAAGGAGAGGCTACCAAACCTTCAGGAATTTATAGGTAAGAACAATTTTATTCCTCATGCCAAGAAAACCCTGCATCATCCCTCCATGTGTTTAGACATATTTCAGCCAGGGCAAGGGACCATAATCTTGTTCTTGGTAAAGTTGACATAAAGCATTCTGCCCTTAAACTAAGTGCAAACATTTGTTAATGTACACTGAAGACACTGGTTAACAGAAAGACAGCATAAAGTTGCATGAGTTTTCATTAGGACTTTGATGTTCACGATGGTTGAAATGCCATGCAAGTCATGTGAGTTGTTGTCCAAGAATATGCATGTGGTCCAGATAAAATCATTTAGAAGTCACAGCACGAAAAGAGACTTCATAAGAGATGGTACATAACCATAACATAATATTATTTGCAAGTCAGAAAGAAAGTTGTGCAACTAAGCAGTGATGCAGAACTGCATAAGCCTGATGTCATCCCAGTACTTGGAGTCGAGTACAGGGTTCACAGATTTTAATTCTTAAAACATTGATTAAGATGACCTCAAATATCTCGTCTGACCCTATCAGAGAAGTTGTCATCATCTATGAAGCTGCGCAAAGAGGATGAGCTTGTAAAGTATCATATTTTCAGAAAGGCATCATAAATTTTAAGCATGCATGGACACAAGAAACAGTAGTAAGGAACCATAGCAATTTAATTTATTGATATCAGCCCTTGTGAGAATAGGAGCACTTCTAGGCTTGTTGTGCACCTACTTGGCCTGAATGAGAGTCTGTAGATGTGCATCAAAAGTTGGAACATGAATTTGGAACAGATTTTTCAGACTGGGATACCAGGCTGTCAAACATGCATTCAGACAATGTATTGAGAACAGCTTTCATATATTTGCAGAGATAGTACTGAAGTGGCTAGAACTTACTTTGAAGCTTTCTGCTAGGTGAGATGGAAGGTTGCTTATATTTTACTAGGCTGACATAGGAATCGTTTTCCATGCCGTTTTCTTCTAATAACCAGATTGTTAATCTCTGTCCACAAACATCCTTGGTGTCAAAGGAACTGTACCTGCATTGAAAAGCTAGGATGATTTCTTACATTGATATCTTGCCTGCATTCATTGCATAGTTGAAATAAATCTTCTCTCAGTAGATAGAAAATAGTTTTACATTCCATTTAGGTTAAGCAATGCAATGTCATTTTACTTTTCAGAATTTTTGATTGGGTTATGATATGGGTATACTTTTCTCAATCTATATTTAGTGATTATGAGGTGCTTATCTTATAGGAAGGGGAGAATCTGTGAATCCAGATGAGCAGCACAAAGTAGTGTGAAAGGACATTTTTTCAGGATCTGTTTCTAGCTGTTGTTAATTATGTCTCTGTGGAATACATATTTCTTACAAGGGGAAGAGTTTCAAAACTACATTTCAATAGCAGATGTTTTGTGTGTTCTTCAGACCATGCCACAAGTGTGGGACAATTATCGGTAGGAAAGGGAGAAAGAACAAAGATGCAATAAAAGAATGATGTCAGCATTCTTAAGAGTAACAGCTCATATGATGATGATTTGAAAAAAAAGTGTGGAGTCTCACTAACTTGTAATTCAGCTAGTTAAGGGTGTGTCTTAACATTATGTAATTGCTAAATCATACTGAAGTTGATGAACAAATACAAAGATTGCCCTGGACACCAAAAGCGTTAGTTCCCAAACTGCATTTTGGAAGGAAGAGTGACAATCTCCTTTGTAGAAGGAAATAACATGACAATCAGTCTGGTACAGGAAATGACAATGCTCTTCTTTTGAGAACGGGGTGAAGGTAAACTGTGGCAAACAAAAGTATTGTATGCTTTCCTTGTTGAATGTCCAGTCTGTGTGATTTATTTATTTATTTACTATTTGTCGCTAGGATAAGTGCACTGGTCTGTTGACCCTTTTCAGCCATGCCAGTCTGTGTTACTTCTTTGTTATTTTTTGACTGGGTAAATAGGCTTGTCTGTTGGCCATTTTCAGCCACAACTCAAGCTCATAAAATAAACCATATATACATTGCAATATACAGATAAGACATAGCATAAAACCTAAAGCAAAATGCTGTATTTACATTAGGCATAGATAAATAAAATAGGATAACAAGGCCAATACCCTGTTGAAATTAGCCAGCCATGCAATTTTGTTTTCTGTTAGATAAATGGTATTGATAACCTACTACTTAACAATTTGTACTCTGTATTTCATCTACACAATATTAACTCCTGTACTAGTTGTAAATATGTCTCTGTGTTGCTACCATTGTACTGCATTATTTCATTAGTATGTAATATTTGCTCTGTGTAATGCTTGCTAATTTTATACACTGCATGCATTTCTGTGCCTGGGTTATGTCTGATAAGGGTCTTTGAACCAGTCCACCTACCTGGTTATCAAATTGAAAATAAATAATAAAAAGTAAAATAAATGAAGAATTTAAACAATCATTTCATCCTTAGATGACACATTTTATATGCAGAATTTGCTGTTTGATATGAATGTGTCACTACAGTGTTAAAGACTTAGTAAGATAGTTATCCATTGACCCTGTAGCACTTGCAACAGGATTTGTATACGAGGTACTATTCTATAACTTTTTGAAGTCTTTTATAGAGGATATTTATTTAATTTTAATAGACAAAAGATTCCATGAGGCAGGTCTTAGTCAGGAAAATGCTTTTTCTCTTACTTTACTTTTGAAGGGTAGACTGACCACTGTAATGGCATTATATTGACTGTTTCTTAGAGAACAGGTTTGTTGCCTGCATAGTAATTTATTTCTTAGAGTTGGACAGCAACTCAGGTTTAGTACTTTGAAGGGAAGGCAGTTGAATGAATAAGAAGCCCTGTCAGTTACAGGTAGCTAATGGAGATCCGTAATGAGGTTGGAGTGGTGGGACAGTGAGTCTGCCAAGTGGATGAATCTAAATATTTTGTTTCCTGTGATCTGAATTCTTTGTGTGTTGATGGCAGAGTGCAGAGATAGCAAAGGTATAACATATTCAAGGTTGATAGCATAAAGCCTTTAGTGATTGCTGTCTTTGCTTCATGACATAAGAGATGAGAGATATTATAATATTGCATAAGCTGAGAAAGAATTTTATTTGTAACATTTCCAGTGTGAGTTATGGAAGAGATTTGGTCAAGAGTAAATTCTATGTATTTGCATTCTGTAATGTTAGAGATAGTTGGATTGAGTTGTAATTTGTTAGCAGATTTCCAATTGCATAGTTGAGAGAAACTTATTTGTAGCTGTCTTTGTAGTTCAAAAGTAGATTTATTGGCTTCCAAATGTAAAATATCATCAGCACAGAGTGTGATTAATAGTTGGTAGGTATTCTGCTATATCACTGATAAACAGAAAAGTGAAGGGACCCAAAGGGTTTCTAGGGGTACACCAGTTTAGAGCAAGTCAGTTGTAGAATATTGGCTGCCAGCATACATTTGGAAAAAGTTCTGTCAAAGAGATAATCCTCAGGATTCAGTAAACTCTGTGTATTTAGAACCTGTGTACACGAAGTAGTGGCTGTGGCGGTGGCACTCAATCAATATTAATGAAGCTCTGACGTGTAAATAAGTTTACTTGATGTGCACCAGTGTATCTAGCCGCAAAACCTTTTCATGAATGCGGATAGCACTTCTGCATACCTCTCAACTGTACAGACCTAACAAGAATGTCCAGATATCCCCCTCATATTTTTGGGCTGTTACTTGCAAAATTGTGGTTTACTGGCAAATCATTGCCAAATCATTGAGGACTGAAGTCAGAAAATAATAACAGACATTTGAGATTCCAACTTCATACTGTACGGAAAATTCATGCTAATGCAAAACCTGTTAGTTTATCAACTTTCTAAGTTTGCAAGACCAATATGTCAAAATTGTCCCCCCCCTGTATTTATGTATGTGTGGTGTTAATCTATCTTCTCTTTTTTTTTTTTATATATTTTTTTTTTCTTTTTTTTTTGCACAGCACCCACCCCCACTTGCCGAGCTGGCTATGATTACTTTGTTTGCATGACTGGACCCATACATGTATCAGACGCAGTAGATATCAAAATAGAAAACGAAAATGCATTAAATAAATAAATGGGCATCATACACCAAACAGTGAGTATGTGAGGCTGCACTGCACTTATGCCATGAAGTTAGCAATGGATACTAATATAAGGGACCTCATGTAACTAATCTGTGGTGACAGGTGTCAAGTATAGGACTGGAGTGTAGTTGGTCCCAGGTTCTAGTATAGGATATACAAACTTTTTAATTACTTTGTTTTTCCACATCACATTATATTGACTCTCCCAGCTGAATGACAGAGTTGCATAAGTGGCTGTATTTTGGAGTCCTTTTATGTACTGTGTTGCGTCTTTATGTGCTTCATACAACTTAAACAGTTTGGATTTTATTATGTGGAATAAATGCATTTTGGATTGTGGAAGCCTTTTTTTTTGCCCTGCTTTTTTGGATTATCAATGCTGGTTTGTTTTCTTATGTGGTTCAAGTGTCTGTATATGAAATAACCCTGAGAACATGCATTATATAGTTTATGATACATTTGAAAAAGCTGCACTCCGCTTACCGTCGAACAAACAAATGCACTTGGCTTACCGTGTTCGTATGATGGTAAGCAGAGGGCAGCTTTTTCAAATGTATCAAAATGCAGACAGTGCCCACTCTCAGTAAGTGCAATACTTGCAATTGGTAGGTAAACATGATATTTAAGGTGAAATTGGCAGGAAATGCACATTAGACATTGAGCTTAATCTATTGCAGGCATGGTTGGTGACATTGGAAAGGGTGTGTGCTTCCGAGCACAGCTCTGGGATGTTCAAGAGTCCAAGATCTTCATTAAACTCCTGGTTAAGGAGCATGGCCCTAGCCTCTTGAAGTGGAACTGTACAGGCTCTCAGTACAAGTCTGAGGCAAGGAATAGTGTGGCTAGGGCTTTTTCCAGTGCAGCAGGTATCTCACACACTGGAGAATGATGCTGTCATCACTATGACAATCTCAGAAGGAGGAAATAGGATACCCTTGATCATTGGATCAACGAATGTCAGGCAGGGAACATCCCACAGATGTGAATGTATAAATTGCATTGAGTAATTGAAAATATTAAAGCTGGCTATAGTTAAGACTGGTATCAATGATGGTATTCTTTTCTTTTTTTCTTTTTCCACAACTGCAGAAAAGATGTCCTTGAATATGAGGTCCCACTCATCGCGACTGACAAGGATGAGAGAAGCATGTGGGATGTAAGCCATATTATATATTGTACTGTTATTGTAGCCATAACAGTTAAAGATGGATTAGTTGTTGTATCATATAGCCGTATAAGATTGAGCATGCATATCTCAACTGTAAAAGCAAGTATGCATGCATTAGTCTGTAGCATAGCTCTCAAATACCCACATTTTCACTGAATATCCAGAGTTTTGAATCACTGTTTTGGTCTGTTCCTCATAACATTTATGGTTTTCTGCCAAATAATTGAGATAGAAGTCAGAAAATAATGAGTGTCAAAATGTATGCTAACACAAATCCTATGCAACTTTCCATGTTTGTATTTATTTATTTATTTGACATTTGTTGACCGGGAATGTCTGACTGAGCTTGTGCAATTTTTCAGCGGAGGCCCGGAGAGAAAAGCTCCACACAGTATTACATGCATCATAAAATATTTACAAACAATACAGTATGCATGAGGTAATATAAACATGCATTATAATGCTTGGATTCACAATTGTAACATGAGAGTTTAAAGGTGTTATTTACAAAAAAGGCAATAAAACCAAATGTTAAAGTCTTTCATACATCTATAATACATAAGGACTTCACCATTTTGAGGGGAAGTAATGACAATTAACTCAGAGTTTAAGATAAGAGTACAGAAATACTATATATCAAATCTTAGTTCTTACAGGCAACAGCATGTACATCAGTAATCAGAAGCAGAGTTGATAGAGAGAGCAGGTGAAAGAAAAAGTATGGCTATGGATAATAGAGGGAAAATTAGAGATTTTTTTTTTAATTTGTAAATAAGAGAGGAGAGTAGTAATAGTTAGAATCAAGTGAAATCTGAAAAAGGGGAGTAAGTTAAGTGGGAAAAGAAGGGAGGGAGGTAAATATGATTAGTGGAGAAATTGAGTGAAAAAAGTATTAAGAGTTAGTGGAGATTTTAAATGGGAAGCGCTGTGTAATAGATTTGATTGCTAAAGGTAGCTTATTCCAGTGGATAGAGGGAAGATAGTTGTAAAGGGTTTCACAAATTGATTTTTTAGGTTTAGATATGTCAAGGAGGTTTTGGTGGGGGCTTCTAAATTTTTTGGTTGGGAGGTAGTAATTTAAGATGTTGGAAATGTTAGGGCAGACGGAGGGTTTGTAGAGAATGGAATGGATAATATTAAGTTGATAGAAAAGAAGTTGATTGTAAGAGCAATACTTAAAATCTGTCCCTATTTTGGGGGTCATTGTGCCCTCATTAATGTATGATCTGTCCAGATATCTTACTCTAAGAGGTTGATAGGTAGGGTCTGTATCACAAAGCAACAGTTGCACATTCTCAGATAACAGTGAGTATGAATCTATAAAGTGTAAAAGGAAAGTGCGCATGCATTATGCTGTAGTCCAAAAGGAAAGTGTAGTATTACAGTATTCACTGGTTGTGGGTTCAAATACCACACTTCCCAAATACAAAACTTGTAACCAATTTGTACCTGGTCAATGACCAGCAAACATGAAAAACAAAAAAATTCCACCGAAACTTAAAGCCAATAACGGTTTAATGCTCTCAGTCAACAAATATTTAATTGACAAAACACGTAATCCACGAACAACTAAGCGCTTTCGCCAAGGCTATAAACCATAGGCATGAAGATGCCTTGAATATTTGTTGACTGAGAGCATTAAACCGTTATTGGCTTTAAGTTTCGGTGGAACTTTTTTGTTTTTCAAATAAAACTTACTTGTTTACAATGCTGTTTTAGGTTTTCATCACTGAATATACAATACTGTTACATTTTTGCCATTATAGCATTTGAAGTTCAGACCTCTATACTTGCGGCTTGAATGGCCTGCTGTCAAGTGTAATCAGTATACATGGAACATGCATATGTGCAATATATGCAGCCATGAATGATTGCTGGATGCAATCTGATCTGTACTATAGTGTGTATGTAGGAACAGGCGATTTTTTAAAGTAATAAAGACATTTCTTAGCAGTTGGTAGTGTTAAAAGTAAAATGTAACAAAACAGAGTAAAAATTAATTGTAGACATCTTTGTAAGTTAGCTGTGAAGTTACTAATTTTCTCCTTTTTTCCTCACCCACACTCCTTCTCTTCATTTGTTATTTTATGGTTAATTTTCTTATTTTTTTTATTATATATAATATTTTATTGCATTCTTGTTACATATTTTTTTAATTTATTTATCATTGTGTTTGAAATTTTATTATTTATTATCGTCATAATAATTTATAATATTATTTTAATTTGTTTTGGTTTATGTTTTATTTCATTATTGTATTTTAATTTTCATGGCAACCCCCCCCCCACTGACCCTGCTCTAACTGGACCCTCGGGTAGTTCTGCACCAGTGGATAGGCCTGTGGTCACCTCTGGTAGCAGAGGTAGAGGGGGTGTATACCTCACCCGAGTGAAGTTGCCAGGTATCGTACATAGACTTGTGCACCAGATGGTGGGCACACATCTATGCTGGATGGAGAGCCTGCTTTCAATCCTGGTACAGCAACCCGGCCATAGGCTAAGACATCGGCCACTGCAGCCAGCGGTGCAGTGATGGAACAGTGATGACAGTACACTGGGTGAGGACTGGAGTCACACTGTTACCATGCCTGATGTCCGTGGGACCTTGATCTCCCCACCCCCACCCCAACCAAGGTGTTTTCTCCCCTCTTGTGTCCTTCAACAACCCTTGTCTCATATGTCTTCTGTCAGAAAATGCTAATTCACCTTCCAGCTTACCTGCCCCAGGCATACCTATCTTCCTTCCCCAACATTCCTCTCTTCAGTATATAGAATACACCTGCTACTCAACTGACTCTATCACACCATCTGTTAAATGCATTGATGCTATCTTGTTTTGGTTCAGATGGTACTAGGTTCAAATACAGATGTAGCTTATCATTTTTTGATACTTTTATGGGTAAATCAAGATTATAAATTGTGATTGCTCTGAGTCTGTGTCATCAACTGTTTATGTACTTAATTGAGTAATAATGAAATGTTTGGTGCTACATGGAAATGGTAGCAAATAAATGTTTATATTACTAACAGTACTTCTTTTTACCATTGCTTAGTGATGCTGCACATTGTGTGCCATATTGCTCTCAGATTCTTTAAAGAGAAGAAATGGGGAGACAGGAAAGTGGTAAAAGGAGGAGCAAGCAGGGGGGAAAGCAAATTGAAAGGAAGGCAGGAATATGCAGGAATGGTGTAGGAAAGAACCATAGCTATCCATTTCTTCAACAGTAACGACTGATCACATGTACATAATCTTAGCTCAATTTGAACTATCACCTCCAGCGGGAGGGGTGACAACAACATAATTGTGTTAGGAAACCAATTGGACTTAATTAAGTTTGTCAAGTAGACATGTGGGTGAAATGGAGAGTTATGTAGGGGACAATATTTTTTTGGAGACAGGTGCCCTTTTGGTAAGGTGAGGAAGCATTTGCTGACAGGCAAGACATAATAGACAGAGACTGGGTTGGTGAAGGACACAAGAGGGGGCAAACACCTTGGTTGGCATGGAGGTGGGGAAATTGCGAACTTATGGACGTCACGTTTGGTGACAGTGAGAATTAAGTCCTCACCCACTGGACTGTTATCACTGTCACCTCACTGTGCCAATGGATGCAGTGTCTGACATCTGCATGTCCTTGTGTTATTCAGGACAACGATGGAGAACAGCATCTCCACTTGGTGTAGGTATGCACCAGTTGTGCGTTACACAATCCTATGCACCAGACCTGGCAGTTCAGCTCAGATGACAAAATCACCCCCTCTACCTCTGCTCCCAGAGGGGTTCACAGACCTATCCTCTGGGGCAGAACTACCTGTTAATTGCCCAGGTAGGGCAGGGGCAGCGAGGGGGGGGGGGTGTGCGTTCAGGCTGTAGCCCAGAAGTGCTGGGCCTTGGTGCTGTAGCCACTGGAGTGAGTGTAGGCAGATAACGGGGAACCAGCCTGTGCTGCTGTGCTGTAGTAATAACATAAAACATCAAAATACAATAATAAAATAAAACATAGAAAAATGATGACAAAGAAAAAAAACAAATATTATAAATAATTATAAAAAAAGGCAAACACAATTAAAAATAATAAATAAACAAACAGGTAACAAAGAAATTCAAAATTATACATAACACAAAAATTAAGTAAACAAAAAACAAAAATAAAAAGAAGAAAAGAAGTGGGGTGAGAGAAAAAAAGGAGAAAAATCACATATGTCATATTTGACATACCATGCACATGTATACAGTTCTATGACTCTGTTCTGATCATACCTCTCCACCACTTAATGCAAGAAATCTGGACAATCCCTGACAAAATGGGGGCGGTGGACAAAGGCCCAAAGATAGGAACGTATTTTAAATATTATTCCTATTAACAGAGAAAGTTGCTAGAGTAACAGGGTTTTTTGGAACATACATTTTTGGGAAGGATTTGAAGTCTGAAACTCAAATGCATGTCATTATTTATGATTTAATTTGTCAGATAATCCCAATGATTTGTCAGAAAAACACATTTTATAAGGAACAAACAAATATATGAAATACAAATCTGGACATTCTGCAAATATCTGAACAGTTGAGAGGTATGATTCTGCTACCTTTACTTTTAATACTACCAACAGTAAAAAAATAACTTTTACACTAAAGACAACCAAGCTGATAACAGATGCACAATATATTACTAACTGTGTCAAGCAATCATGGATATGGGCATATATTGTACATATGCATGTTCCAGTTATACTGATGACTATCTTCAGCAGGCTATTGTTGTCCCTGGCTTATAGGTCTTACATTACATTGCAATAATGATGATGTAAACCTTAACTGTATTGCATAGTTGGGAATTGTGGTTTTTGAACTGACAACCTCTGACTACTGCACTGTTGTTTTCTCCTACTGACTAATGTGTGCATACCTTTCCTTTATAATTGAGAAATGTATACCCAATGTGATACAAGTGTTTAACACAATAAGCTGTATTTACTCTTAATGCTACAATAACAGTTCTGTTTGGGTGCATACATACCACTTTGTCTCGAATCCATGCTAATCTTGTTTCATAAGTTTGTTGATTCAGTAAGCTATCTGCATTAGCTGTGGAAAAAGCAGAACACAGCAGAATACCATTAAGAATACCAATCCTGAACAAATGCAGCTGCTAACTCTTACAATTAGTGCCTGTAAGTGATACTTACACATCTGTGGAGTGCAGCCAGTCCAACATTCCCTGATCCAATGTTCGAGAGTATCCCTATTCCTCATCCTGAGGTCTGTGTAGTGATTTGTACACTGTTTGCCAGTGTGGGGGGATCCCCATCCAAACTATTCTATGCATTTGATTTGTAATCAGATGCATAATAGGGTTCCTGCAACAGCCGGGGACCATACTCATTCACTAGAAGCCCAACAAACATTTTGGACTCCTGCACACCCAATCTTTGAGACTGAAAACTCAAAACCTTTCCACGAACACCAGCCATGTCTAGTGTAGATGAAGACCAATCTATAACAATGTTTCCTGCGAATTCCAGTTATCACAGATACTGAGAGTGTGCACTTTTTCATTTTGCAATATTTGAAAATGGTGCACTTCACTTACCATCGCACAAACACAGGCAACGTGTTTGCACAATGGTAACCACTACAGAGATGGTAACCAATACAGACATTAATATATAAGTAAATAACTCACACAATATTAGTGTGTCAGCCATCAGGAAAATAATTATGATGTAAGAAATACTAGGTCAATTGCTATAATTGAGAGTGACTATAATCTGAAGTGGGACACCTTTAAAAATGAATGGAGTCTGCTGTATTCAAACCCTGGACCTTATGTATAGTAGTCCTACACTTACAGCTGTTGGCACAAGACAAATAAAAAATGCTTGTCTAAGTTTAATTTCATTGCTGTCTAATGAAATGTAACAACAGTAAAATAAAGGTTGGAATCTTGTAGTGGAATCCAGGACCATGTGAAGTTTAACCCAACACTTAACATCTGCATCCACAGGAGAAGTTACACGACCACTGCCTACATTAGTATTCATTTTGCGGTTCACACTGTTAGATACAGTGCAATAGTGCTTAGCAGGTTGTGCCAGGCACAATCACATTAATAGAGTGCATCCAATGTCTATTTTTAGATATCTGGGTCCTGTTTGCTACCTGGGTGGTCCAATCGTCCATTTTGTGCACTGCCACTGTGAGCACAAACCAGCTGAGCATAGGCAAAGGCATTTGTGCTAAGTGTAGCACCACACAAACAGTGGCCCAAAAATTACGAGAAAAAAACAAGCAATAACAGGTAGAAACCGAAATCAATGTATGATAAACACAGTACAATATCACCATCCAATGCACATCGAGAACACAGGATGGATGCCTTAACCCTGTTTTTCATGCAAACACCTTTGTAGCAAGCAACAACATTTATTCAGCACACTAACAAATTAAACAGAATGTACAGTTATATTAAAACATTACATGTTAGTTATTAGTGAAATGTTTATTTATTTATTTTTCATTTTATTTATTTATTGACATTTGTTAACCGGGTTTGTCCAGCTGGGCCAGAGACCCATTTTCAGTGGAGACCCGAGGAGAAAAGCTCCAGTTACAGACAGTTTACAATACATAAAATTCAATTTACAATACATACAATTTAAATTTATAATACATAAAATTGCAGTTTATAATACAAAATGCATAGAAATTCATAGTGTAAGATAAGAAAATGAGTAAGGTAAATCAGATCAGGAGATGTATACACAAAGGTAGCAACATTTTTTTCTTTTTTTTAATTTTTGTGGTACATGTTGAGCAGTACAGCTGTCAGAGCAATCCATAAAAGTTTTGTAGTGGTGGAGCAGTGTGCATGATAAAGAATTAATATTTTAGGAACAGTACAAATTGTGAGGTATGAGAGATGAGAATGCATTTATAAGGTGGAAAGGGTAGCAGGAGGTAGATTAAGATGCTAAGGCAATATGAGGGAAAAATTGGAAAAGATTAGGATAAAGTATAGTACTGGAGTTAGGTAACGTCATGGCATATACAAGTTTTGTTGTTAAGTAAGTGGTCTAAGTTCTTTTTTAAAGTGTATAGGGTGAGTAATGGAGCATATGTGTGTTAGAAGTTTATTCCAAGCTTGGGGTACAGAGGATTTGTATAGTAGTTTACTGATAGTTTTTTCAGTTGGTAAATGTCTAGGAGTTGCTGGTTTGAGGTTTGGAGTGCGCGAGTGGGGTTATAGGTAGATACTAAGGAGGATTATCTTTGAAAAATCTGCAGTTAGTAATTACATACCCTGCTATGATTCTTGCTTGGAAATATACAGCACTGTTCTACCTTTGTGTGTACCTTGGTCATTCAGCAATTATCTGACCAGTGCTCTGGAACAAATAGTATGGACACCATTCTATATCATTGCACTTACAATGTTAAAGGATATTAATTGGGAATAATATGATATGCAGGTGTCAGCTAAGGAAAGCCAGGTTGGATGTCACAAACAAGCACTGACTGTCCTTTTGTGGGTGGAGAAGCAAATGTGTGCTCTTGCTTTGGCACTAACAAGACTGTGTTGTCTGGTTACTCTGCTTGTTTGGCATCCTGTCTATTGTCTGATTTAGGGAGGGTTGAGAAGTCAGAAGTTGTAATCTGTATCCTTACTATTGAACTTTTCTCTGTAATGCTTTCCTAGTCCAAAAGAATGGTGAAGTAGGAGGATGGTTTTAGGCTCCTAGGTGGTGAGTCAGTGTGCTATTGCTTGTCTCCTAGCCAATGCAAGGACATACTGAGCATGCCTATGTGAGGCTACAACAACACCAGCTGCCGGTTCCACCTCTGACTCATCATCGGCCTGTGGCTGTGGTGATCGTGGCATTGTCGGAAGGATTTTTCCCCTTCCCTTTGCTGATCCTGCTGTAGCTGTTTCCACAAGATTAATTTGGATAGCACTGCACATACTATGAGCAATGTGGGACATGTCAGGGGACTGTAATGGAGACCTTGGCCAGATGTAGCTAGGTACTGGCACCGTGACTGCAGTAGCACAAAAACATGCTGTATGACATTACAGGTTGGACCATGTGTCTCATTAAGATTTTCTTCTGTGTGTGTGTGTGTGTGTGTGTGTGTGTGTGTGTGTGTGTGTGTGTGTGTGTATTTCTGATGGGTTTCATCACACTCCAGTGCACAGCATACATCCATCCCTAAATGAGCCTATGAGATATCCCCCATAGCACACATCTGGTGCAGTTGGGAGATGTGGCACATATGGGACTCGTGTTAACTGCTAGGGTTGTCAGCACACACATTCCAGATGATTCCTATGCCATTAGACATGACTTTGCAGTTGTTCAAATGGTAGACTGTATGGTTAATGTAGAACCTACTCTGTTCCCCAGGTTTTGTTTTCATGTATACGTGACTGTGATGTATGGAACACATTACTTAAGGGGAGTGCAATACATGGTACAATTGTAGTATTCTTGTGACCCTCTCCCCAGAACTAATGGTAAAATATATATGCTCTTTGCCATGTTGTAGCATAAGATGCAGGAATGCTTGGGAGATTCTGGATGCTGATGCCTATGACACACCATGGATATCCCCTGGTAGTCTGTGGAATGTAGCTGTGGCTAAGATTTTAAGTTCAACACATACCTTATTTTCCACTGTGATGGGTTCCCTCAGTTTGACTCTGACTCAAGGCTGCCTGAGATCACACAGTTCCTGTACTGTGTCCTTGGCCTGCAAAATCTTCACCTTTTCTGTCTATGGCTGTTGGCAGCAGCAGCAGCACTGGCTTCAGCCTGCAGCACAGACAAAAGTATTGAAAAAGCAGCAGCTACTAACAATCGGTCTGTGATTACTTTGTTTCTGTACTCCACTATTTTCCCAGTCCACATAAAAAACAGCATGGAGTCTACATGGATGCTTTATATCTTGATGACTAACTCCACAAGATTGGTTGAGTAGTACGCAATTCAGCTGCTTATGCTGTAATTAGCATCTTTGATGCACAGATTAGGACAGGTGCAATCCATTACTAATATACTCCATTTTAAAAGGACAAATGTGTAGCTAGGTAAACTGATGTGGATGAGAGTTATTACATTGTTTAGCTCAGTGACACACTTATTTCGAACAGTATATCTCTACAGTGTAGTATTGTACTCTAGCAGGTATGTATTCATTTTGTTACCTACATAATGCATATCTAGAATGCAGTAAAGAATAATGTAAAGTAGATATGTACACATTTTTTAGAACCATAATCATGTCATGGCCTTAATTTTCAAGCTATTTAGAGTTACAGAGGATGTAGAGTAGATTGAAATTATAATGGAAAGGTCATTTGATAGCACTTTTAGCATTTCACAGTTATTTGGTTAGCACAATTTGTCCTTAGCCTGTTATTTTGTTTCAGGGGGAGGGGACAAATATGGGTTCCTGCTATGGCACAAACTAGAATGGACAGTTGTTTTGGGTGGGGAAGCATAGCTGAGTATCTGTTATGGCCCAAACAAGGATATGTTTCTCTGGTTACTTTCCATGTTTGGTATCCTCCCCCATTAGTTTTTGAGCCCTGTTAAATCTTTAAAGTCTATCAAGTGGGGAGTACTGACAGCCTTCCTTTATTGCTTTATCTGTAAACAGTTTATTTGTACTTAGGTGATCCTTGTATGTGTTATCATTATTTTGTCTTTCAGGACACAAAATATCTGTTTGACATAGGCCCCCATTTACTGAGGCTGAGAATGACCTCATCATAGAGGCCTTAAGCCAACATCATGCAGTACTGCTGTCCAGAGAGTGGGCCAGTATGGCTCAGCGTACAGCCCTGGGGGATGAATTAGTCCACAACATAAATTATATTGGGCAACACCATCACACTTATGAACAGGTGGATCACAGAGCTACCGATATGATAGCTGCAAGGAAGCATGCAGCTGCAGTGGCACGTGATTGCCAGAGCAGCATGGTGGGCCTGCTGAAGAGCCCTCTTTCACTGCCACAGAGGAATTCCTGGCAAACATTGCCACACAGGGCAGCTCCCAGCAATCAATGACCCAGTACATTTTGGACGTGGGCACCACTCCTACATCTTAAAAGGAGCTTCCAAGTATGCTTTGTTAGATCATAATTAGAATTAGTATTAGAATACTGTGGCATTCTGAACTACTGTCAAATGTTTACATGTGTGTGCCAAGTTGTTTTCTGGGTGAGGGAATTTAAGATAGCTGCAGTTTTAAGCTTATTTTGAAGCTGTCAGCCACTTTCTTGTTAATTTTTCAGTTAATGCAGTTACAGATGAGTAAAATTATTGACCCCTGTCATACTGTTAAATGTTGTTCTGTTACGTTTACCTCTTTCTTTACTTATTTCAGGACCACCAGGAATTCAAAGACATAGGGCTCCTGCAGTGGGTAAGCATAATACATTTATGTCAGTACTGTAGATAAATTCCAAGATATCTGATTATGTGTCTTCTCAGGCCTGCTGTATGTATTGCTGTATTGTCAACATAGCTGTCAGCTGTACAGATTTCTGCTGAATGTCCAGATTTTGGACTGAATATATCTGGCCCATATTTCATATCATAATGATTTTCTGGAATATTATTGACAAGTCATTAAAGATTGCAGACATAAAATAATGACAGACATCTGAGTTTCAGAATTCATAGCCTTCAGAAATGTCATGCTAAAGCAAAACCTGTTATTCTATCAACTTTCTAAGTTTGTAAGGGCAATATTTCAAAATTGTCCCTAATCTTGAGCCTTTGTCCACCCATTAAATATGGCTTTGTCCAGATTTCTTGTTCTAAGAGGTTGAGAGGTATGACTATCTGTAATAGTGACAGCAGTGTAAGTTGTTTAGCATATATTGCAGCATATTAGTGCAGGTATTGATGTATTCCTGTGTTTCTTACTTTTATCATAGATGATCATGGAAGTGGTTCTGTGTCCCCCGTGTCACCTGATGTCAGTGTCTTATCTGACTCTAATGAAGATGGTGGCCGAAGTAAGACACAGCTGGGGGTTGCAGAGGCTGAATATGACACAGGTTGACACTCAGCAACCCCCTTCATTGTCCTAGTAGACAGCCAGTATACCTACACATTCCCAGTCCCCTGAGGCCACAGATATTGGACAGGTGGAGGGTGAGGATATTGACCAAGGACATGTAGCTACTGCTGCTTCACAGACTGTTGACTCTGGCTGTAGCCAAACTGTTGGTGTGGTGCCACAGAGGCAGCTCAATAGGGGTGGTTGGAGGAAGCCTGCTTTCCCTCCTCCATCTGGTGCAGGTGTCTCTTCATGTGTAATGCTACATATGTTTAGGGCCATCATGGATGCACAGACATTTTCAGAAAGGTGCTCTGGACAAATGCTCAGGGTTCTAGATGCAGCACAGTCTAACATCCATGATTGCCTCCACCGTGTTGTTGATTTCATGGACTGGATGAGTAAAATATTGGAACAAGGTGTGTCTGTGAAGGAGCGCAGAGTAGCTGTCATGGAATGCACATTGCCTTTGATGGAGAGTCTGCTGGGAGGAGAACGTCAGACTCATGGGCATAGGTCAGCAACTACATCTGCTATGACCCAACGTGGCCATGTCTGATCATGCTCCCATAGTGGCAGTACTTCCACTGCTCCGTGAGGGAGTGTACTGTTCACACTCAGATGTGGCAGGCCATGGGGTCATGGTCAGGGTCATTCCCATGAAGGGGAACACATCCAACAGACATCACTCACCTGCAGGTAGTAGCCCTGCATTGGACCTTGGGCATGGAGATACCAATGCAACTCCTGGCAGAGCCAGTTCTCATGGCTGGGGTGACAAAGATGAACTGTCAACACTACTATGCACAGCTCACATCTGTCTGACATACAGACATGTAGAGCTAGCACTGAGCTTGGCTGGAAGGCCTTGGACAAGTCAAGATAGACAAAAAATCTATGCTTTGCACACATATGTCTGTGGTCACATTACTGAATACCAACAGTTTTAGCATGCACAACCTTCCCTTGAGGAAACCATGCTGGGACTGATGTAGTGTTTGGATGTCAACTTTGTTCTTGTGTCTGACATCCATGACAATCCATTCCATTGTACCTATTGCAAATTCTGAAAAAAACTACTTTATGTTCGGAGAGAGGTTGCATTGGTTAATACTATTTGTAAGGACTAGCTCTAGACACCTGTGGGGTAATTCAGTCTTAGTTACATGGCATATACATTTACCAAAGTTGTTGTGCAACTGAGTTTGGCCTCATATAAGTTTCACAATCAATGTAGTTATAGTTGTAGTCATCCCTGAGCAGGTTGTTTTGTTCAACTTTGTTACAAGTACTTATAAATAGGTTGTGTGGCCTTCCTTGTTCATAGAAGGGGACATATAACTGGCGACAACATTTAGGGGTTTCTTATCCACAGTAAATTGGAGTTGCGTTAACTCGATAGACTTATGTTTTCAACCGCTGTAGAGGAAGAAAGATGCTCAATGAGGAGAGATAATCCACCTTGTGTGGTTCCTCCAACTTCAAATTGCAGTCTGAATGTGTGGAGGGCATTCTAGCCTTGCATGGTCGGGCTATTTACTGCAGCCTTACATCTGGTTTCTGTGACCGCAGAGACATCCACCACTTCCACTGGGACAAATGCTGACAGACAATGCAGTTTTGATGTTAACTCCTACAGGTTATCAACACGACCCTTATGTTGTATATTTTCACATAGTAACTTCTGCTTTTGTGACATTGCCTAATAAAGGTATTATGGTGGAGGCACATGTCTTAACCAGCAGACAAAAGATTACAGGTGCCAGGTGAAGTCCACGCCTTTCAAAGCAGCATGGTCTATTCACAATGTCATCCCACACTGACAGGAACTGGAGCCCCTTAGAATGACACCAGATACATAACCAGTTTTAGAGGATCATTTGTTTTTTATATAGTTGTCTCATCCTAGGCGAGCTTGTAATGCTGGTCAAACATAGAGGTATACATGTCTGGGACACATATTTAGAGAGCTCAGTCATGTGTGTCTCCATATATTCCCTAGAGATACATCTGAGGTTGTGCTTACCAATGACAACTATGATGGATTAATAGTGGGACTTGTTGTGGAGAGACTTTATTGCATGTGTGATGTGACAAGGGCTTGTGACACACAGCTGACCCTACATTTCTCCTTGTTTAAGCTGGATAGTGGGGCAGGTGTATGGCTCACTGTACAATCAGCTGTAAGGACAGCCTTTGCAATAGATAGTAACTGTTGCCTTAGGCACTTCATAGGTGAGACACTGGCGCTCCTTTTTATGTGTATTGTGTGTTTTGGGTTTAGTGTTAGGTGCACCACGCTTGTGTTCTGGATAACCCTGCTGTTTTTATAGGTTGCTGGAGACTACCTCCACCCATGATGGTACTTAGTTGATGCTGTAGTGCAGGCCTGAGGCATTATCTGCACTGAGTCAATAAAGACATGTTAACTAGACTAGCAGAAGAAAGAGGACACTGAGAGCTCATAATGTGAGGTGTGATCCTAGTACCTGCATAGAGAATGAGAATAGGATGGGTGTATGTGATATGGTGCTGTTTTGGGGGGACTAACATATGGGATGTACAGAAGGAGGTCTATCCAAAGTTGGATCTATACTTCTGTTGTAGAGAGAAAAGATGTGACATTAACGTTCATTTAAATGACATTTGCCCAGCTGTGTTGAGCTGTATAAGATCTGCTGTGCTACATAGCATTGGCTGATTGTAAGGAAAAATAGTTTTTTCTGTATCTATAACCATAAAGAGTTAAGCTGTCTGCATGCAAACAAGAGCAGAGCCACTAAGACAATAAAACCTTGTTAAAGCTCAAAACGAGACCAGAAACAGTCAACTTGAAATATATAGCCCAAGTGCACACTCCAGGCACAAGGAAGTTTTTTCACAAATCAAGCATCATGATTTTTACTTATCAATAGGAGAAATGAACTGGATTCATCCTTTCATGTGAATCCAATGTATAGTGTGAACAACATTAAGCTACAGTAGAACACTATTTGTGTAGTGTCCAATAAGAGCTCAGACACACACACTACCACCCCCCAGTTGATTGCAGTGAGAATAGAACCCATACTTCTCTAAGTACAAAGACTACAGAACACAGTACGTAACCCATGTGCCACAGCAAAACTCTGATTTTAATAGGTGAACTTATAGAGACCTGCTTGGAATGGATGTTGGTGGAAGCACCAAAACACTGCAAAACAATGCCAATGGAGAAGTCAGTTAGGGATACACACTTCCACTCTTCTTATGGAGACACACACACCCACACCCAGTTGATTGCAGTAAGAATAGAACCCCTACCTATGTAAGGTGCACAGACTACAGAACACATTACTTAATGCAAACAGCATGGAACAAGTCTGATTTATATTAACTGGCACCAACCAGAAAAATCAGAATAAAATCTAACGTTTCCCCTTGGCTCAGAAAACCCACCCAGTCCATTATGCACAAAAGAGACAGTGTCTGAAAAGCCTGGGTCAAAAACTAATCCCTTCCCCTGTTTCAAAGATAAAAAAGAACTTAGAAACCTGTCAAAAAAATAGTCAATAATGATAAAATCTTTTTTTCTGCTCCACCCAATCTAGCCCACAAAATAATCCAAAAAAATTCTGGACAACCATTAACAATCTTCTTTGTCCTGGCAACCCTACAACTCCCAACCCCTTCCCACATAGTACAACTACTGAAACTGCCACTCTCCTAAACAACTATTTCATAGAAACAATCCAGAAACTTCCTCAAAATAGAATACTTCCTCTACCCCTCTTTCATCCCCCAACATATCTTCCAATACCCAATACCTTCTCATTTAAACCAGTTTCCACCACCTTAATCAAATCTCTCTTGACCAAACCTAGACCTTGCTCCCCCTCTAACGATAATTTCCCTTCCCACTTTCTTAAAATTGCTGCAGAATCCATTGCCTACCCTGTCTCTATACTCATAAATCGTTCCATTTCCAAAGCCTGTGTCCCTGATATATGGAAATTTTTCTTCACAATCCCATTACATAAGGGTGGAAATTCTACCGATCCTTCTAACTATAAACCCATAGCTAACCTATCCCCTATCTCCAAAATTCTGGAAAAGGGGTCTATATTAAAACCCCGAAAGGACTAAATAACAAATGTATGTACATCGACACATAAAGCTCGATGTACATACAGAGCAAAACACCTAAAGGGAAAAAAACGGAACGCTGAACGTGTTTCATCACCAGAATGCGCTACACAGTTAAGTAAAATTTAAACTAAAATATTAAATTAATTAGCTTTTGCAGGGAGGCAAGCCCCACACACTCCCCTACTTAAATATACCAACTCTGAGACTGCACTACAATGGGGAAAAGGATATATTTCCTTATCCCCACCACTGTGCTGCTGGCTAGGAAACACATTCATCGTTCTATTTTTTGCCCTCTAGGTGTTTCGTTCTGTATGCACATCGACCTTAATGTATCGATGTACATACATTCGCACTTTTGATCTTTCGGTCTAGCAATATAGACCCCTGGAAAAGTGCATCCATAGCCAGTTACTCAAACACCCACTTGATAATAACCTGCTGACTCCTACAACATGGTTTTAGGCCCCACCACAGCACATCCACTGCTCTACTTTCCTAAACTCAAACAGTAACTGAGGCCCGTGACAACAATATGCTAATCTCCTGCTTATTCCTTGATCACTCTAACGCCTTTGATACTGTCTCTCGCTCTAAACTTCTAACTAAACTCTCTGACCACCATCTCTTCAGCTTCTCTGTATATTGGTTTGCTAGCTACCTCTCCAATAGATAACAATCTGATCACTGGCAAACTGTCTACTCCCCCTTCCTTTCAGTCAATGCAGGGGTTCCTCAAGGATCCATCTTGGGCCCCCTCTTGTTCAACATTTTCACTAACAAACTACATTCTGCTTGTTATTTCTCAACACTACTATAGTTTGCCGATGATTCCACACTTATCACCACTGCCCATAACATCACTGATCTCTTAGTATTCACTCAGGATACCTTCTCAACAATCGAATCATGGCTGTCAGACAATCAACTTGTACTAAATCCTAAAAAAACAAATCTCCTTCTCTTCCTTCCTAGAACCCTAGTACAACACAAATCCTCCTTTACCATCACCTCCCTTAACTATACCATTATTACACCCGAACCTCATACCAAACTACTTGGTGCCATTATCGATGATGAACTAAAATTCAACATACACATCCAACAATTTATTAAAAAACACACCAGAAACGTGGCCTACTTTATAGAAATCAAAAATTCTTTACACCTTCTGCCAAACTCTCTCTAGCTCACTCACTCCTCTTACCTATTTTACTTTACTCTGCCCTACCCTTACTAATAATCAATCTATACTACTGTCCAAACTTGAAAAAAAACATACAATAAAATATCCAGATTTGCCACCAATCTCCCCTACAATTTCCACCACTGCCTAGCCCTTAAGACACTTCAATGGCCTGACTTCTCTCACCAACTTCTACTTCCTCAGCCATGTATCACTCACTACATTCTGAATAATCCCTCTATTTGCCCCTCTCTTTCCAACCTAGTATCTTATTGCACCCTCCTCTAACACCTTCACACATTTTACAAATACCTCATTGATATCGATAAACTTAAAAAAAAACATTGGAAAATCCCTTTATAAGTACTCAGTAGCAAATGTCTGGAACTCACTCCCCCTTAATATAAGAAATATTCCCCAAAAACACCCGTTTAAGCAGGAACTAAAACAATATTTACAAAAGACTTGGTCCTGCCCTTGCCAAGCCCCCACATGACAAGTTTTTCACTTACTCACCTTATACTCTATTGTTGATCTAGCACTTTTTTCTGTATTTTTTTTTCTTGCTGTCATGTAATTTCATCCTTCTTTTTACCCATCTTCTAACTATAGTATAAAATACACAAAACATATTCTTAGGCCTATGTCCCATTTAGTTCAAATACTGAGTACTCCTATTATTCATTGTATATTTTTGTACTGGTATCTACTTTGTATTGCAAAGTGCTGTGTTGTGAATTGTATTTTATATCTTTATACAATGTGCTTGCACATTAGACTACTATGTATTTGTATTATCTTAGCATGATTGTAAATTGTCTGGAGCGTTTCTCTTTGGATCTCCACTGAAAATGGGCCTGCGGCTCAGTTGGGATAACCTGGTTAACAAATGTCAAATAAATAAATACATAAAATAAAAATTATGTAAGACTGCAGGTGAACTTATAGTAGATGACATCAGCAGGTCATGTGGGTGACAAGAGGTTGGAGAGCTGCTTGAAATGGATGTTTGTGCAAGTACAAAAACACTGCAAAACCATGCCATTGGATAAGTCAGTTAGGGGTACATGCTTCCACTCTTCTTTAAGGAGACACACAAACAGACCCAGGTGACTTGAGTCAGAATAGAACCTCTACTTATCTAATGACACAGACTACAAAACACAGCACTTAATGCGCATGCTACAGCGCAAGTCTGATTTATATAAGACTTCAGGTGAACATTTAGTAGGTGACATCAGCAGGCCATGTGAGGGACAAGTGGTTGGAGGTCTGCTTGAAATGGATGTTTGTGCAAGCACAAAAATGCTGTAAAACTATGCCATTGGATAAGTCTGTTACGGGTACACACTTCCAGTTTTTATGGACACACACACAAACACACCCAGTTGACTTCATTGAAGAATAGAGTCCCTACCTATCTAAGTATCTATCTAAGTACACAGGCTGAACACAGTAGTTAATTCACACTCCACAGCACAAGCCTGGTTTAGCTAAGACTGCAGGTGAACTTCTAGTAGATGACATCAGCAGGCCATGTGGGGAGGACAAGAGGTTGAAAGCCTGATTGTAATGGATGTTTGTGCAAGCATCAAAACACTGCAGAAGCATTCCATTGCAGAAGTCAGTTTGGGATACACACTTCTACTTTTATAATGGAGACACACACACACACTGTCTACTGCAGGGAGAACCAAACCTCTACCTATCTAGGTGCACAAACTACAGAACAAGGTACTTAATGCAAGAACCACTGGACAATTCTGATTTATATAAGACTGTAGGTGAACTTATCATAGGTGACATCAGCAAGCCATGTGGGGATAAGAGTTTGGAGGCCTGCTTGAAATGGATGTTTTTGGAAGCACCAAAACACTGTAAAGGCATGCCATTGGAGAAGTCAGTTTAGGATACACACTTCCACTCATTTTTTATGGAGAGGCCCACAGTCTACTACAAGGAGAACCAAACCCCTGCCTATCTAAGTGCATAGACTACAGAACATAGTACTTAACACAAGTGCCACAGCACAAGTCTGATGCATCTAAGACTGCAAGTTAATTTATAGTAGATGACATCAGCAAGCCATGTAGGAAACAACAGCTTGCATAGGCACATCACTTCTTAGTGTCATCTGAGGCTAGTAGGCTAACAGACGTACACTGTTTCTAAGCCTAACCATGTAGCAAGACCAGTACTCTCATTGAGTATATTTGGCTATTTGAGTTTGGCAGAGCAAGCCTGTGAGCACCACCAAATGGCCATGTAGGGGAGAGAACACACAACATTATAGATTACACTTTGTATTATGGTTGATATATGTGTTGAAAAATTAAGGAGACCTCAGGGTTGTACTGATTGTTGGTGTGGCTGGTGATGGGGAAAATGGGTGAATTGTAAATATATGTACATATAGTTATATTATTCCCTCAGTTTGCAATGTTTCCACATGTACTTTTAGGTCAGACAAAAGAAATGAGAAATATAGAGCAATAAGAACATATATGTATGCACAGGGTCTATATTAGAACATCGACTTTTTAAAATGTCGAATGTTCTAATATCGACCTCCTATTCAGCGAACTCTGACAATATTGAACATGCAGAACAGAGAATTTTTTTCCCAGGGAAAAAATTTGCTGTTCCGACACACATACACACAACACAAGCACACCAAACAAACAGCAATCTACATACATACACCTAAAATCCTACATATAACCCTACACTAAACTGTACATACACCACTAGCTATCCACTTACCTTAACCCAAACCCTAACCCTAAGGTCTGTCACTATCGCACACTCACCTCACCCGCGCCCTAACCCTAACTCCCCTACCCTGCCCTAACCATTACGTCCACACAATCGCACCCTTACCTGACCCGTGCCCTAACCCTAACTCACCTACCCCGTGTCCTAACCCTCACGTCTACATATTCGCACACTTACCTGATCCCAACCCGTAACTTTCCACCACAGTGCTGAAAATAGCAAAACCACAGGAATGGCCTACTGAATTCCTTTCCTAGGAAGAAATTTGGTGTTCTGCAGCTTCGCTATTTTCAGCCTTCACTGAATAGGGGTCGATATTAGGACATTTGAAGTTGTGAAACTTCGATGTTCTAATATAGACGCATATGTGTGTATATATATATATATATATATATATATATATATATATATATATATATATATATATATATATATATATATATATATATATATATATATATATATATATGTATATATATATATATATATATATATATATATATATATATATATATATATATATATATATATATATATATATATATATATATATATATATATATATATATAGGTCATAGTTACATTGCTGAAATTACAGTTGTCTGAATTCCAAATCACAGAGACCAAAACTCCGAAAGACCACTTCAACAAAAGAGCAGTATGCCGAAACACACACCATCGAAACAACACAGCACACCAAAAACCAACATTAAGACATACCCTACAATATTTTTCAGGGGGACAAGCCCTCCTGCATCCCCCATGTGGGGAGCAGCACCCATCACACCCCCTGCAAGTTATATATACCAACTTTGAGGTCGCACTACAGTGATAGAAAGGGTATATTTCTCAATCATCACTGTATTGAGATGTCCATTTAAAACTATGGATGCTTTGTCTGACCTGCTTCATTGAAAAGTACTTCTGCTTACTACTCTTTCATTCATAGGCACTGGAACCATAGGGCGAGGGGGAAGGAACACCCCCCCACACTTTTACAGCTGCAAGACCTGTAAGGACTCATGCATGTGTCGCACACTATTTAAATACAAAAGTGTGGGGAAATAACTACCTGATCACATCAAGCCTGCTTTCAGATCATCCACAGTAAGGAGAGGTATTTATGTGTATTTATGTGTATTTATGTGTATTTATGTGTTCTCCCAAGGCTGTCCATTTGTTTATTCAGTAGCTTTTGTGCTCTGTTTATTTATGTAAGTAGCTGGTGCTCCATTTATATTTATGTAAGTTACTGGTGCTCCCTTTTGTTTATGTAAGTAGTTGGTGCTCCATTTATATAAGTATCTCGTGCTCCATTTATATAAGTAGCTGGTGCTCTGTTTTGTTTATATAAGTAGCTGGTGCTCTATTTATATTTATGTAAGTAGCTGGTGCTCTGTTTTGTTTATGTAAGTAGATGGTGCTCAGTTTTGTTTATATAACTAGCTGGTGCTCTGCTTTGTTTATATAAGTAGTTGATGCTCCATTTTGTTGTTTATATAAGTAGCTGATGCTTCATTTTGTTTATATAAGTAGCTGGTGCTCTGTTTATATTTATGTAAGTAATGTAGCTGGTGCTTCATTTATACAAGTAGCTGGTGCTCTGTTTTGTTTATGTAAGTAGCTGGTGCTCCACTTATATAAGTAGCTGGTGCTCCATTTATATAAGTAGCATGTGTGTGTGTGTGTGTGTGTGTGTGTGTGTGTGTGTGTGTGTGTGTGTGTGTGTGTGTGTGTGTGTGTTTGGTGCTCTATTTTGTTTATAAGTAGCTGGTGCTCCATTTATATTAGTAGCTGGTGCTCCATTTATATTTATGTAAGTAGCTGGTGCTCCATTTTGTTTATGTAAGTAGCTGGTGCTCTATTTTGTTTATATAAGTAACTGGTTCTCCATTTAGATAAGTAGCCAGTGCTCCATTTATATAAGTAGTGTGTGTGTTTGTGTGTGTGTGTTTTTCTGGTGCTCCATCTTTGTTTATATAAGTAGCTGGTGCTCCATTCATATTTATGTAAGTAGCTAGTGCTCCATTTTGTTTATGTAAGTAGTTGGTGCTGTTTTGTCTATATAAGTAGCTGGTGCTCCGTTTTGTTTATATACATTGTGTGCATGTGTGCACGTGTGTGTGTGTGTGTGTGTGTGTGTGTGTGTGTGTGTGTGTGTGTGTGTGTGTGTGTGTGTGTGTGTGTGTGTGTGTGCTTCTGAGGCTCAGACCCTGCACCTTAGGTACAGGAGCCTGCATTCTCTACCCACACCACCACTTGTGATTTAGGGAGTTTAGTCCATAGGTCTCAACTGTTTAGATTTTCACAAAATATTTGGCTCATACTTTTGGTCTGTTCCTCTTAAAATGTGTGGTTTTCTGGCAAATCATTGAGAATGGAATTGACTAAATAATGATAGCCCTTTAAGTTTCAGTCTTCCTATCTTTTTTGGAAACACATGGTAACACAAAACATTATTTTAGCAACTTTCTAAGATTATACAAGCAATATTTAAAATGTGTCCTTGGTTTGGGGCCCTTGCCCCCAAATAAATGTTGGCTTTTTCCAGATTTCTTCTGCTGGTTCACTTATGTCAAGTGGTTGGTGCAGTGGTAGTGTTGTCACCCCCAGCAAGAGGTTCTCTGGTTTGATTCTTGGCTGGAGTGCCTTCTGTGTGGAGTTTGTATGTCCTCCCTGTGTTTGTATGGGTTTCTTCTGGGTGCTCCAGTTTCCTCCCATATTATAAAGACATGCGTCTGAAGCATTTCTCCCTGGGCATCTGCTGAAAATTGGCTTTGTTCCAAAATGGAATTTCCTGTTAAATACATTTAAAAAATTAGAAGTAGCTGAGAGCTTCAGGGGAAGAGAAGTTTAGTACTGCTTGTTCCAAGTCTGTTTGCATTGTTAGTAGCACAACAGGTAGTGTTTTGATGCAAAAGTCTGTGGTTCTACTCCAACAGTATGCAGATGGATCGCTGATACTGTACTGTGTTGTACTTTAAAGGGAGTGGATGCTGCAGTCCTGTGAATGTCCTCCATTGGAGGAATTACCTAGTAACTATGAACTTGTTATCAGTTTGCCATCCTTTCCCTATTGCAATATTACTACCTTATAATTTTTAATCTATATAATGAACAAGATAGGACTACCATGATGAGATGCAATAAAAATAAAATTTATTCTTCTTGACACAAAGATAAGCGCTTTCGCCTGCCAACAAGCACGCTTCTTCAGATCACAAAAACAGTTCACTATTACTTCCTATATATACTCTAAAAACACATTCATTAGAAACACTTAAAAGCAATTAATTAATTAATCATCCTATTAAAGTCTGGATGCAGCTTCAATCAAGTAATTTATGCATTTAGATATATATTAGCCATAAAATATTTACTATATCATGTCTTATAGCCAGATTTATTCAACAGCTCTAGGTTTATATGGCTATGCATTACATTAAATGTGCTAAACATCAATCACAAGGCATGAAAATGTATAAAAATACATATGAAAATACATATAAAAATATACATACATATATATAGAAATAAAAATAAAATAAAATAGAATAAAATATTATGAGATAAACTCTATTAGATGAAGTATATATCCATGTCTATGTCCATACAAATATGAATGTAAACTATGCTTCATATAAAGAACAAAAATATAAATCATTTATATATATATTCCAAATTCTATTGATCTAAATTCATTTGCGTGATCATGCATCTAACACTGGTTTGATACCCACAAAATTGTTTAAGCCCAGATATATATGTGCACGCAATTTAAATATCCAACATAACTCTATCAGTTCTAAATAATTCATTTTATGACCTCCTCTTTTATTGGCCATTACAATCTGTAGTACTCTAAAATTAAAATAATGATTTCTTTCAGTAACTACATGTTTTGCAAGTGCATTTTGTTGATTAGAACGTCTGATATCATATAAGTGGTTATAAATCCTATCTTTGAGTCTCCTTGATGTCATGCCCACATAAAAACAAGGACATATAGCACAAGTTGCAAGATACATTAAATTGCTATCTTCACATGTAACATAGAATTTGGGTATAAACCTATAATCCAAAACAGGATGGCAAAACAGTTGTACATCTGTTATTACTTCACACATGTTGCATCTACCACAAGGGAACGTCCCAAAGCTCAGCTCAATTTTACATTCTTTCTTCTTGATGTCAAGACTGTGATCTCTACATAAACGTCTCTTAAGATTCTTGCTATTCCTATAGCTAAATCTCGAGAACTCACCTACGATGCCTAATATGGTAGAGTCAGCTGTGAGAACATGCCAGTTCTTTTTAATTATGTTGACAATGTTTCTATTATCATTTGTATACCTGGTAATAAATGCTACACTAGTGCCCTTATTATATCTGTTGCAATAAGCCCCAGTCATTTTTGTCTTCATCTCCAAATTATTAGTATCTGTAAAAACAGTTTCCTTTGCTTTATCGAGCAAAGGTATTTACTATTTCCCCTATCCTAAAATAAGCTCTCCATACATTATATCTGTTTATATAGATCTGTAGTGTCCCTACAGATCCTCTTTAGTCTCTGGAATTGGCTCTTAACAATTTTAGGAAAAACAAACCTGGGGTGCATACTTCTGAAATGTAATAAAGCGTTTTTCCAACATGACTTCCGATAAAGAGTAGTGGATAAACAACCCTGTCTGTCTTTAGAAATGATTATATCTAGGAAATCAACTTTCAAGTTGGAACATAACATAGTACATTTCAAGAAATCTGTTGTGGATTCTAAATATCCCACAAAATCATGTAACATAGTATATCACAATCTCATATCAGAAGGATATCATCCACAAAACGTCTATATAAAAGCAAGTGTGAATAATAATGGCTATTAAATAAAACTGTTTTCTCCCAGAAGTATACCACAAGGTTCGCATAAGTATTCACACATGGGGTGACCATGGCAACCCCGCATTTCTGCAAATATAAACTGTCTTTAAATATAAAAACATTATTGGATAAGACAATGTCTAGTAGTGTACAAATCAACAACTGTTCATTATTGTTGAATGTACTAATTTCATTCAGAATATCCCTAATGGCTTACATTCCATATTCATTAGGGATGGATGTAAACAGGCTCTTAACATCTAAGGTGACCAATAGCCAGCCTGTTGGTAGTAACTGTACAGAAACATGATCTAATTCCTCTAATAGCTGATAAGTATATTTTAGGATGGTCGGAATATTCCTCACTAAAGGCCCTAATTTGGTTTCAATATATATAGACATTGTCTCCGTTATCCATCCCCCTCCTGCTACAATAGGATGCATTGGGGGCGGTAAAATGTTCTTATGAACCTTTGGTAACCCTTTCATATAGGGAATCCATGGGGTCTCGACTAAAAAATAGGCATATAGTTCCTGATCAACCTGTCTGCACATAAGAAGATCATATAAATCATCATATATTCGTTTCAAAATATTTTTATAATGTTCATCATCAATATTAATATATGTGTTAGTGTCTTGTAACATCTCCAACATGGCTTCATCATAGTCACTTGTAATAAATAACACTATCCCCCCACCCTTATCTGCTGGTTTTATAGATAAATCAGCATTTTTCTGAAAAACAGATAGAGATGCCTGTTCTGTGCTTAAATTAAAAAACACGCATCTACATGTCTGTATAGAAAAATACTCATAAAAATCTCTTTCGCACATCTTAATAAAGCAATCGATATGTGTCAATAAACTAGGAACAAAATAACTTTTGCGTTATAATCTATTAACACTACTCGAACCAACATGACAACCATCTTTAAACATCAATTTTAGTGCAACAGAGCGCCCAAACATTCTCAAGTCTGTGAGTAAACTACTCAAATCACTACCTTGAGATGGAATAAAGGACAAACCTTTGTTCAATAATGATATGTCCGTTGAAGTTAGCTCATTACTGGAAAAGTTAAAAACTAAAAAGTTCAGTTCCTTGTATGATGTCTGGTTTCTGGATTCCCACCTGAGAATTTCCTTTTCCGACGTCCTCGACTGTTGGACCTCATTCTGGACACTGTGCGTATTTTCATCGGGTAGGATAAAAAACATTCTATGCCCATTGATATTGTCTTGGGCCTGGCTCCCAAAATATTGCCACTTGCATGGTTTAATAAAGCCTGCTGGTTAGGTGGAGGAGTATCTGTCGTTGAAGGAGTTGCTAGTTCGAAAACACCACTCAATGAAGTGTCAGGCAAATGTTCTTCACGTATAGTATCACTCGTTGAAATATTTTCATTTAAGGTGGCAACACCATCAACTAGAGATCTACTGTTCATGTTATCATCAGCAGAAACAGTATGGATAGTTTGTGAAACAGCATTGGCATAGCTATTAGAATTGTTATTATTATTCTTAGGCCAAACAAATACATGATCTGAAATAAAGTCCTTATAGTCACGTTGCAATTTACGATGTTTCATCTCCTGCAATCTGTCACTATACATGGAAACGTTCATATACATGTTATCTAGTTTAGCCTCAAACATTTGCCCTTTAAAACGCAAGCATAGATCTTTGTTCAAAGCCTCTACTTTCTTGTTCAGTTCATTCTCTGTCGGGGAAAATAATCAATAATTAATTTCATTTAGCTATTGCCAAGTTCTATATTGAGTTGTTGCCATCTTTTTAAGAGTTCAGGATGGCTATCATCATATGTAGGCATGCAAAGCACTCGCATCCCACGTGGGATTATATGAAAGTGCATACTAGCTTCCATATGTCTGCATTGCCATATCAGTTTTTGTAATTTATATAGATCATTCTCAAATTCTCTCAAGAGGTTATTAAACTCATTCAAGTTATCCACTGTACCTGTAATAGGTGGTATCAATGAGTGCTCCAATTCCATATTCAGGAGTGGATTGTTCCGTTGTTCAAAAATATTGTTCCATTTCATGTTCAAATCCATTCTGATGGGATTATAATCCAATTCTAGTGACTGAATATCGGTCATGTGGCCACTATAATACCAATAAAAAGGTAAAAAGATATAGTAGTAAAGAGGCCCAAAGATCCAAATCAAGAAAGAAACAGCAATATATATATTATATATATATATATATATATATATATATATATATATATATATATATATATATATATATATATATATATATATATATAATGAACAAGATAGGACCACCACGATGAGATGTAATAAAAATAAAATGTATTCTTCTTGACACAAAGATAAGCGCTTTCGCCTGCCAACAAGCACGCTTCTTCAGATCTTACAAAAACAGTTCACTATTACTTCCTATATATACTCTAACAACACATTCATTAGAAACACTTAAAAGCAATTAATTAATTAATCATCCTATTAAACTCTGGATGCAGCTTCAATCAAGTAATTTATGCATTTAGATATATATATAACCATAAAATATTTACTATATCATGTCTTATAGCCAGATTTATTCAACAGCTCTAGGTTTATATGGCTATGCATTACATTAAATGTGCTAAACATCATCCACAAGGCATGAGAATGTATGAAAATACATATAAAAATATACATACATATATATAGAAATAAAAATAAAATAGAATAAAATATTATGAGATAAAACTCTATTAGATGATGCATATATCCATGTATATGTCCATACAACTACAAATGTAAACTATGCTTCATATAAAGAACAAAAATATAAATCATTTATATATATATTCCAAATTCTATTGATCTAGATTAATTTGCGTGATCGTGCATCTAACACTGGTTTGATACTCACAAAATTGTTTAAGCCCAGATATATATGTGCACGCAATTTAAATATCCAACATAACTCTATCAGTTCTAAATAATTAATTTTAGCACCTCCTCTTTTATTGGTCATTACAATCTGTAGTACTCTAAAATTAAAATAATGATTTATTTCAGTAACTACATGTTTTGCAAGTGCATTTTGTTGATTAGAACGTCTGATATCATATAAGTTGTTATAAATCCTATCTTTGAGTCTCCCTGATGTCATGCCCACATAAAAACAAGGACATATAGCACAAGTTGCAAGATACATTAAATTGCTATCTTCACATGTAACATATAATTTGGGTATAAACCTATAATCCAAAACAGGATGGCAAAACAGTTGTACATCTGTTATTACTTCGCACATGTTGCATCTACCACAAGGGAACGTCCCAAAGCTCAGCTCATTTTTACATTCTTTCTTCTTGATGTCAAGACTGTGATCTCTACATAAACGTCTCTTAAGATTCTTGCTATTCCTATAGCTAAATCTCGGGAGCTCACCTACGATATCTAATATGGTAGAGTCAGCTGTGAGAACATGCCAGTTCTTTTTAATTATGTTGACAATGTTTCTATTATCATTCGTATACCTGGTAATAAATAAGTGCCCTTATTATATCTGTTGCAATAAGCCCCAGTCATTTTTGTCTTTGTCTCCAAATTGTTAGTATCTGTAAAAACAGTTTCCTTTGCGTTATCGAGCAAAGATTTACTATATTCCCTATCCAAAAATAAGCTCTCCATACATTATATCTGTTTATATAGATCTGTAGTGTCCCTACAGATCCTCTTTAGTCTCTGGAATTGGCTCTTAATAATATTAGGAAAAACAAACCTGGGGTGCATACTTCTGAAATGTAATAAAGTGTTTTTCCAACATGGCTTCCGATACAGAGTAGTGGATAAACAACCCTGTGTGTCCTTAGAAATGACTATATCTAGGAAATCTACTTTCAAGTTGGAACATAACATAGTAAATTTCAAGAAATCTGTTGTGGATTCTAAATAGCCCACAAAATCATGTAACATAGAAATATCACCATCCCATATCAGAAGGATATCATCCACAAAACATCTATATAAAAGCATGTGTGAATAATAATGGCTATTAAATAAAACTGTTTTCTCCCAGAAGTATACCACAAGGTTTGCATAAGTATTCACACATGGGATGCCCATGGCAACCCCCCATTTCAGCAAATATAAACTGTCTTTAAATATAAAAACATTATTGGATAAGACAATGGGCCAGATTCTCAAAGGCTTGCATGGAGTCTAAGAGTAGAGTAAGACTCCAGAGAGCCAATATGTCTGCCGAGCGATCCAGGAACAGCCGGCAGGGGCGTGCATGAGAGCTCCTAAAGCTACCCTTGCATGGACAGTGTTATGTTATGCAAATTACCTCATTTGCTGCTGAAAGCTATGCAAATGAGATAAATTTGCAATCCAGGAAACACTAACCTGTTCGAGTAAGAGTAGCGTTATTTGCAGAAATGTACTCCGTTGGTAACGGAGTACCATTCTTCAAATAGCAAAATGGAGCTATGACAGCTCCAAGTAAAGGATGCATCCAGTTGAGGAAGGATACCAATGGACAAATATAAGGCAATTGGCATTTTTATCTGTTGCAAAATAATAAAAGATTTTTTTTCCCCGATCTCCGATGTTTAAGTGTAGAGCAGTGCCACGCAAACGTGCGGCACTAAAAACCAGAAAAAAAATAAATAAAAGCCAAAAATAGGCATTTTATTAAAAATATTCATCTGCCATGCAGGTGAATGGCAGGCTGAAGACAACATGTCGACTGAGTAATGGTTGCTAAGTGGGGAAGCTCAGTATGAGAGATGTAACCAAGCGTTACTAGGCAATCCTATGCAAATGAGGATAAGGATAGTGAATCCCAATTTTCCCTGCAATGTGAACCATGTCAATAGAGTGTAAGAGTAGGATTAGGGGAGTAACAGAGTAGAAAATAGGTGACATCATGAGGGAGTATGTATCAAAGACTGTAAGCTTATTGGAGCAGAGTGGCATGTGTTTGCTATAAGTGACTCAGGACTGGAAGAGGCGTGTCTACAGTTGTCTTAACTGAAACCCAGAAACCGAAGGTGTATGCCGTGGATATCACCAAAGTTTCTTGCAAAGATGCTTACACTGTGTGCGCGCATGCGCATGCCTGTAAACCCGTGTAAGCCTGTGTGCGTGTGTGTGCACCCGTGTAAGCCTGTGTAAGCCTTGTGCGTGTGTTTGCGCTTGTTTGCGTGGTGCTGCCCCCTGTGGAAACAGAAAGGGAAAAGGAAGGAAAAGAAGTAGTAGGAAGTTAACCAAGGAGAACTAGCAGAGCTGCCAGGTGAAATCAATCAGAATCAGCCAATTACACAGGCAGTACACTAGCCCAGCCCAGCCCAGCACTTAAAACTCTGCAAACAACATTCCCCCATGTTTTTCTCAGAAACACTGCAACACTGCAGTCTACAAAGAGGAGTGAAAACTTAAAAAGCTTAACTGAGACAAAAAATGTTAGGGGCTGCCATTGCTATTATAAGGCAACATGTGCAAGATGCTGAGGGTGATGCCATTGCGAATGCTGCTGAGCAACCCACAGTGAGGAGACGGAGAAGAGTGTACAGACCCAGGGTAACCTACCAGGGGATACATAAGCTGGAGATAGTGGAGCGCTATAGAGTGGACAGAGATCTCCTACAGCAAATTGTTGAGCTGTGCAGGCCACGCCTCACACACAGAACCAACAGAGGGGAGCCCATCCCAGTGGAAACCAAGGTATGTGTTGACCTAAGAATACTAGCAACAGGTACCTTCCAGAGACCAACTGGTGATATGATGGGGATTTCACAGGCATTAGCATCCAGGGTACTACACCAGTTCCTGAATGCCATGTCAGCACATGTCGGTGATCATGTCTATTTCCCCAATTCCCATGAGGTATTGGGCAGCAATATGCATCTCTTCCAGCAAATAGCGGAATGCCCTGAGGTAGTTGGTGCAATTGACTGCACACACATACACATCAAAGCACCAACCGGTGAGCGGGGTAGGGCCTACATCAACCGCAAGGGCTTCCACTCCATCAACTGCCAGGTCGTGTGTGATGCCCTGGGCATAATACTGAATGTGTGTGCTGGCTGCCCTGGAAACTACCATGATTCCCATATTTGGTATCTGACACAGCAGTACCAGACATTTGCCAATGGGGACATCCCTGACAGTCACCTAGTGGGGAATGCTGGATATGCACTGGCGCCGTGGCTGATGACACCCATCAGAAATGCACACACACACCTGAACAAGAACTCCATAATGAGGCACATGCACAAACATGAAATGTAATAGAGCATGTGTTTGGGATGCTCAAGTCATGGTTCTGGTGCCTGGACACATCTGGTGGAGCCTTGCAGTACTCACCAACTACATGTACCCAAATTGTCATGGTATGTGCCATGCTACACAATATGATCCTGCAAAAACAGCTGCAGCAGGAACAGCATGTGGCAGGGCCAAACAGCCCCCCACCATTACCAAGGCCTGCACAGGCACAGCGTGACTTGGAGGAGGAACAACCTGAGCTTGCCCCAGTAGGCAGAAGGAGGCATGCCCAGTATGCCTTCGCCTTGGCAAAGAGGCAACGCATAGCACATACACTGGCTCAGTAGGAACCCTGGAAATGATACCTCTCTCTGACTCGCACATAAAATAAAAGGGATGCCTAACTTGACCCTACCTGTTTCCAAACATGTATAGGGAGTGTAGTATGTGCATCCGACATAAGCAGCCCTGCAGCACCACTTGAGGCATGATTGCCATGTTTTAAGCAATATAAAGCAGTGCTAAGCAGCTTTTACCAATATTTAGTATATGTAAACAAAATTGCCCATGCTAACTAGTGCAATGTCAGGCAACATTGAGCAATGTTGGGCAAGGTCGGGCAAAGTTGAGCAAAGACAGGTAAACATGCTCATATTAGCTTTACTGCCCCTTAAGCAGTCTGGTCTGCCCAGCATGAAAATAAAAAGCAGTGACAGGGCTCGAACCCAGAATACTGTGCACTATAGTCACAGTACTGAACCACTAAGCCATGATAGCATTTCAGTAGCACAGACACAGCAGGACAATTGTACACTAATGCAAACACAAAGAAATGCTGTAACATGCCCCTAAAGAGGCATATGGGTAACCTCCCCCAGTGGCCTATGCAAACAGAGAACATCAGGCCAAGCGGTGTGATGTGGGTTGTGTAGGCTATGAAGTTGCAATCTAATATACGTGGCATTGGACGCTAAGAAGTGTAGTACAGTAACATGCCTCAAGCCAGTATGATAGGCAACAGTACAGACTGAAATGGTGTACTGTACATAGCAGTGCAGGCATAGCAAATGTGTATAAGTGTCAGGTGAACCCCTTATCCTATGTACACACACAGTAACAATCAAGTGTGCCCCTGGGTAGAAATGTACAAAGAATAGCTGTCCCCCTGTATGTAAAAATGTTGATAAGTCTATGCAAAGTGTCTCATGGAAGGCCTGCAGGCACAGCATGATCCCTGTTGATCTATGACACAAAGGTGAGGCCTGCCGTAAAAATACAACTTGATTTTCCATACACATATAGTATAAATGTCTATACCGGGTGTGCTCACACACTCCAACAAATGTAGTGGATTTCATTCAGCATCACACTGAAAGGTCATACTGGGCATGCTCACACACAAATAAATGAAGCAAATGTCAGGCAACAACATACTGAATGGACATACTGGGCATGCTCCCACACTTATGCCAAATACGGAGGTGATAATAAGGGATCTATGGACAAATGTGGATAGACATCTCTACTTCCAGAAACACATTCACAAAGTTGTCAGAAAATCATGCTATGTGTTCACACAAACTGCTAAGGTCTGTGCATGTAGGTCAAAGGAGCTTCCCACTACTCATCAGTCATCAGACCCATCACAGATTACCACAACACACTTGCGATGAATCTGACCAGGCATGTTCAGCAGCCAGAAAGACCACTGAAGTACCCTAACAAGAGGATTACTGGCCTCAAACAGTTGCCCCATGCAACAAGACTGAATGTAACCCAATCTGTACTCTGTTGCATACTGTTTACTCAGGAGATCTCTGCCCAACAGACAGGTCCATGTCATGGCTACACTCATATCTGTTCTGAGTTACAGCTCAATGGCATTAAATATACAGACCCAACTGATATTGCCAACATCCTGGCAGATAGGATCAGTGTTAACTTTACCCCCCTCTCACCCATGAAAGAGCACATCTCTATAATGGAAGACTGCAAAGTTGCTGTCATCACAGCTGCACAGGTAAAAAACACTCCCCAAAGCCAGTATCACAGCAGCCATGGGATCAGATAACTTCACAGGCTGTGTTCCACACAAACCACAGTTCGAATAGGCACCACACTGATGTACCATGTGCAGTCATAGCCTCACCTCATGCTTTGTGCCTGCTGAATGGTGCACAGTGACGGTTATCCCACTACACAAGGGTGGAGACACCACGGACCCCAGGAACTAGCACCTCATTAGCCTGATGAGCCCGCTCTTCAAGGCCATGGAATGTTTCATCCTACAACATATAAAAAATGACATTGGTAATCCCCAAACCCTGGACCATAACCATGTTCGGTTTGTAAAATGCAGATCATGTGTCCTAAACCTGATAGATGACACTGAAGCAGTCAACAGAACCGTAGACAAGGGTAAGGTGGTTCACACAGCCTATGTTGATCCTGCCACGGCTTACAACACCACCCCACACTCTGGAAATATAGATAAACCCACTAAACTAGGTATAAATTGCTATATCACAAGATGGGTTGCCAATAGGTTTACTGACAGAACACACACTGTGAAAGTAGCAGACTCCAAGTATGACTTTGGACCAGTGACTAGTGCAGTACCACAAGGTCCAGTCCTGTGTCTTGTCCTGTTTAGTATCTACTTCCCTGAAGTAGACTTTAACATGGAAGTTCTGTGGCTACTGAAGTTTCCAGAGGACTGCAAACTAGGACCCATAATTGTAAACACTAAAGATGTGAACATCCTACAAAAGGGCCTCACTGAGACAGATGGCTGTTGTCAAAGCCATGGGCTCTAGCTCAATGCCAAAAGGTGCATTGTCATCCCCTTTGTTAAAAACTCTGTAGCCAAGAACTACAACATAGGCGGTAGTATACTTAACACTGAAAGTGTGACAAGAGACCTTGGGTCACAGGTGGACACTGGACACAACTGTGATAATCACATCCCCACAGTAGTCAGGAAACCCTGCTATGTGGCAGACCTCATCACAAAATGTGTCTCATGCAGAATAGAAGAGGACATTGTACCCCACTACTCATCACTCACTAGAACTATAATAGAGTACAACGCCACTTTTGCTATAAACCTCACAAGACTACTACAACAACTGGAAAGCCTGCAGAAATACCTCACAAAGAGCATTAGCGGTCTGAAATACATGCCATACACAGACCATCTCAAAATGCTCCATCTGTACTCCCTTGCATATCGCCTACTCAGATGTGTTCACTGCCTAACATACAAAGCTATGTCAAATGCAGAGCTGTTGGACATGCTCCACGTAAAACACTCACAATCCCTCTGACCTTCAGACCCAAAATCACGAGTGAAATACAAAAGTAAGGGCTGTACCCATTTACCTTATGGATACCCACACCTTCAGGTTAGTGGCACAGCATGAGGGCTTGGAGATCATGCAAGTGCAACTAACATTGGGCAAAGCTGCTCATCAGATTGTAGCCTGCTACAGATCACCTACCTTGTCACAGGAACCTCACTCAGTATTCCTGAGAACAGTGGAAAATATAAAGGTCCTATCAAACACCATTATATGAGGTGATTACAACTACCCAAACATTGAGTGGGAGAATTACTCATGTACAACGTCTGTTGTTCAATGTTTCCTACAGTTTCAAAACTCTAACACCCTGGAACAGCTGGTCACCATGCCCACTAGAGGTGACACCATACTGGACATGATCATCACCAACATGGGGTACCAGTGTTCCACAACAGAGATAAAACCCTCGCTGGTAATATCGGATCATAAAGTAATCACACTGGACATCCACATCCTGCCCCCCCCCCCCCAATCAATGAAACCATTGTGAAGACATTTTCAAAAGTAAACTGCACACGTCCCAAGACCAAAGTGGAAAGTTCCAAAGCCCTCTTGCTATAGGATAATGGTATACAATCTGCCGAATCATTTACAAGTGCATCCTATGAGCATCTACAGGGATGCATGGATCGAGACATCACAAATAAAACCAAGATGCACTCCTTCAAAAATAAGAAAACAATCTGGTGGTTGTTGCCCATAGATAAGCTAGACAACAGAAGAAAGAAACTAATTCCTGATAGAGCCAACTTCACTAAAGGAAAGGCATCACTGATCATTATTAGGAAGAAACAATGATCGCTCATAAAATAATTCAAGGACAGTTTCTAAAGACAAATTGCCAAGGAATGTAAGAATAACAACCACAAAGCCTGCGGTAGCTATACCAGACATGTAGGTGTCAACTTCCAAATATGCTGTCAGCTACTGACAAATGGCAAGAAATGCACTGAACCAACTTTCATTGCCCACATCCTGGGGGACAAGTTCAGTGTAAACTTCCCCCATCACCCCCAAAAGGGCCTGTGTCCATCACAGAAGGATGCAGAGCCCCAGACTTCATGGACATGCAGGTAAAGACAGCCCTCTCCAAATCCAAGAACACAGCACCAATGGGACTTGATGGTGTACCAGGCTGTGTCTTACACTAGGCCCAAAAGGAACTACACCCTCACCTACATTCACTGCCCAGACTCAATCGTACCACAGGCTATGTACCCAAAGAATGGCATACACTAACAGTCATCCAGCTCCACAAAGGGGGTGCCACAACAGAACCTGGAAACCATTGCCCTATATGTCTACTCAGCCTGGTCTACAAAGCTATTGAGCAAATTGTCATGGAACCCATAAACATAGACATTGGGGACCTCCAGACACTGGACTCTACACAACCTCGCCTTGTTAAAGGCATATCCTGCCTCCTAAACATAGTTGACTTATTTCAAACAGTTATCAAGGACATAGATGGAGGTGAAAGTAGTCCACACAGCCCACCTGGACCTCACTAGGGACTTTTTGCACCATTCCCCTCTCTGTCATCATGGACACACTTACCAGCTTGAACATTAACAGCTATCTCACAGGATGGGTGGCCAAGTGGCTCACAGATCAAACAGACATGTTCGGAGTTGCGGGTGCCATGTCCGACTCTAAGCCAGTCACAAATGGCATCCCACAGGTCTTGGTCCTGGGACCCCACCTGTTCAGTAGACACTGCTCACAGGTACAGGCAAGCACGGGAGGAGTATGGCTGAACAGGTTTGCAGATGACTGCTAACTGTGGTCCATAATTGACTCTATGGCTGACACACACATCCTCCAGAAGGGGCTTACAGAGACAGATACCTGGTGTCAAAACAATGCCCCAAGCAGAAATGCCAAAGAATGCATAGTCATAAACAAAGTGCAAACAAATTACCACATAGGTGGTACTCCAGTATGTACGGAGAATGTCATGAAGGCCCTGGGGACACAGTTAGATAGTAAACTCTCCTTTGATGATCACATGGCCAAAGTGTTTAGACATTCCTTCTATGAAGCCCACCCAGTGTCACCTAATGTAACCCCCTTTGTCTAGTCTGATGATGTCACCATCCTACAAATATACCTGTGGAAAAATCGAACTTACAGTAATGTGCATAGTGCTTTGTGTAAATGCTTACATCTGTAGTATTATAAACCATTTAGGTATGGGTTTGAATCCTGCACTTGACAAGTGTGTGTGTGTCTGTTTGTGTGTGATCTCCTTGGAGAAAAGCAACCTTTTTGGAGAGTACTCAAACACCTTTAAAGTGGTATACTAATCTTTGTCAGGTCTGATGATGTCACCATCCTACAAATATACCTGTGGAAAAGAGAAGTTGCAGTAATGTGCATGTCGTGTTGTGTAAATGCGTACTCCTGTAGTATCATAAGTCAGTTAGGTAGGGGTTTGAATCCTGCACTTGACAAGTCTGTGTGTCTGTTTATGTGTGATCTCCTTGGAGTAGAGCAACCTTTTTGGAGAGTACTCAAACACCTTAAAAGTGATATACTAATCTTTGTCAGGTCTGATGATGTCACCATCCTACAAATATACCTGTGGAAAAGAGAACTCACAGTAATGTGTATAGTGTGTCATGTAAATGCGTACTCCTGTAGTATCACAAACCAGTTAGGTAGGGGGTTGAATCCTGCACTTAAGTGTGTGTTATCTCCTTGGAGAGGAACAATCTTTTTGGAGAGTACTCAAACACCTTAAAAGTGGTATACTACTCTTTGTCAGGTCTGATGATGTCACCATCCTACAAATATACCTGTGGAAAAAAGAGCACACAGTAATGTGTATAGCACATTGTGTAAATGCGTAATCATGTAGTATCACTGACCAGTTAGATAGGGGTTTGAATCCTGCACTTGATGTGTGTGTGTAATCTCCTTGGACAGGAGCAACCTTTTTGGAGAGTAGTAAAACACCTTAAAAGTGTACTAATCTTTGTCAGGTCTGATGATGTCACCATCCTACAAATATACCTGTGGAGAAAAGAACTCACAGTAATGTGTATAGCATGTTACGTATAGCATGCTCCTCTAGTATCATGAAGTCGTTAGATAGGGGCTTGAATCCTGCACTTGGTGATTGTGTGGGTGTGCTCTATGTGTGGGACACTGTTTGTCAATGTGTTGTGGGTTTTGCTTTTACTACTGTATGACATATCAGTATGACAACAGTATGTGCATTGCACATGTGAGTTAGCTGTGTGGCAAATACATATACGTACATGTGACCTCAATTATTGCATGTATGGGAACCCTGCTTTCTCCAAGAACACAGCTGTCATCTTTTCCAGACTGTGCTGCTGCTTTTCAGACTTTAGGTCACATCTGTATGCTTGTAACAAGGCCAGCCACTGCAGTGATCCCTGGCCTAGGTCATCCGTGTCACACACACTCATTACAGTTTCTATTGATTTGTGTGAGTGAGGGTTTATGGCCGAGGTATATGTCAGACCTGTTCAAACGCAGCAAAGTCTGTCAATGATGGCTTCATTATAGGTGTACAACAACCATTGTAGATATGCATGCAGACCCCTTATTGCTTATGTGATCCACCAAAGGATTTAAAAATACCTTTGGAAATGTGATTATCAAAGGAGAGATGACGTACCACTTGGTTGCATGTACACATTGGTACCTGTTCTAAATGTTGATGGCTACTACCTATGTGGTACTGTGGGTGTACTATGTTCCGTAAAGGTGGATGACTATGCTTTGGTTGGCTTATAGCTTTACAGCATGGGTTTGACAACAGGAATCTGTCTGTGTGATACCCTTGTGGAGGATGTGTGTGTCATCTGGAGAATGCATTATAGGCCACAGTATGCATTACCAGACGTGGACGGACATATCCCTACTGTGATTGCTTGTACCTAAGAGAGCTGTATGCCAAACAGGAGTGGTCTCAGTAATGGGTGCAGGTGAATTCCACTGGTTACTGGCATAGTATAGTACCTGAAGAATCCAAATGTTACTGTGTGTCCTACATCTGTGTCAGTTGTCAAGACATCATCTAACGATTGGTTATGGTCAGGCTGTTGAAGTTATGTATACTACCAGAATGCAAAACAATGACAGATAGTTCCAGTATCACCCACAGCACAGTGTCAAACCATGTCATACACACATGTTTAATCAAGTTCCGAAATGTGTATAGTATAATGCATACTGGCCACCAATAGAAACTATGGAGTGTTACTGTGTAATACAGGGCATGTCACCCTGCCCATGTGTCCACTATGCACATACATGCAGACAGTGCACCTCCACCATGTTCACAAATGTACACCTGCAAATCTGTGCCACACACATCCCACAAATACTGTCCACTCTCTAACACATGCTGCCAATACTACACACATCAGCCAAGTGGCACATGGGTGGACAATACACTATTGGAACTAACCCTGGTGTAAACATTACTACATTGACAATCATAGCTTAAATGCATCATGCCTGCTCAGCTACACCTTCAAGCATATCATTACACTCTACTGCTGACAACATGCTAACATTGCTATACTGCTATAAAGTCACCCTGTGCATCAGCACCATGGTAGCCTGTTCCTGCATCGATGTTACAGATGACAGGAGGTGGCACAGGTTTCATCATATGCACAGGGTGTGTTGTTGGTTTGCCAGAGGCCTACAGTGAGCCATACAATCGATGTGTGTGTGTGTGTGTGTGTGTGTGTGTGTGTGTGTGTGTGTGTGTGTGTGTGTGTGTGTGTGTGAGGGCCAAGAGTACTGCTATGGGCCAATGTTGATGTAATGTGTGCAGGTATGTGTTAGCCCTAGGTGTCTTGTTTATGTGTGTGTGTGTCTGCATGCACACAGTTCCACCATGTGGCTGCCATATATGGGTATTTGTGGGACAGCCACAGACTGTACTTGCCAGGCTTTACAGATCACCATCTCTGGCCACGGATATGGTACCTGTGCCTGGCAGGGGTGCTACTGACACTATCAGGTACTAAGCCTGACTGGGTACTATCCACAGAGGTAGATGGATGTACACTGGACCCAGGTCTCTGCTGGGACTGCCCAGAGCCACATGCATGTGATCTTCTAGGACGGTCTATAGACAGCCCACCCCCAACATTAGTGGGGCTGGTACTGGCACTACGGGAGCGACTGTGACTTGAGGGACATTTACTGTGACTGCCAGCTGCTGATGTTGCTGGCATACATCCACGTCGACAACTCAGCCATCCCGCACTGTCCTCACACATGGACATGACATTGCGGAGGACATCTAATGTCTCACCCCAACATCTATCAGTGACCTCAGTGTAATAATGGATGGCACCTACTAGGTCATGGATACTGTCAATGACGGCAGTGTTATATGCCCGCTATGCCCTTAGTCCCTGTCTGGTGTACCGTTCCATACATGCCTGTGCCTCCATGACAGCCTGGAACATGCATGAGGTTGTAAGACCTGTGGCATGTCTGCCAGTGGCATGATGAGCAGCAGTGCTCTGATGGGAACCCCTGGACATCTGCCTATGTGGTACCCTTCTAGACATCTGGGTATGGCTGCTGTGTCGGGATGCATGTGCCATAGATACCACACTGTCCTGGACAATGCCAGTTGTACACTGTCCCTCAGCTTAGGGCAATGGTGATGGATGTATTAGCAGTAAGACTGTGTGTATGGATGGGGTGGACACTTGTGTACTGTTGATTGGTGGCCCAATGACAGACCCTGGCAAACATGCCTGTGCCTCAACAAACCTATCCTCATTATCACTATTATGCTCAGTGACATCAGTTTCCCTGCTGCAGTGAACCAGCCCAAACTCAGCACCTGTGAGAGGAAGACAGGAAGCACACTTTACGATCTGTACATGATGTCGGCACACATGCACACATGCACACATGAACACATGAACACATGCACACATAAACACATGAACACATGAACACATGCACACATGCACACATGAACACATGCACACAAATACACTCCTCACTAAAACAGACACACACACACACACACACACACACACACACACACACACACACACACACACACACACACACACACCACCAGCAATCCAGAACATACTCAATAGCGTGTGATGGTGGGGTACAGTATCACAAGCCAAACATTTATATCAAATGTGTCAGCATGCAGGACGTGTGTTGCTCAACAGCATGCAGTGTGAGTATAGACAGCCCTTGCTAATAACAGTATACATGGCTTTGATGCATGTGTGTTTTTGTTCAGTGATTGGCCTCACCCTGGAAAGCAATGTGTACATGGACACAACATTGCTGTGCAAGTATTAAAAGCTCTGCAATGTCCTGTGCACCATCACTCACAGGTATACATACCATGGCTGGATGTGTATCTGTGTGTCACATAGATATCCATTTATGATTAGAGCGTCTGTGTCTTTAGCAGATAATTGTGGACACAGGTTTAGCACATGCATGCTATGTATACACACAGGATGAGTGGTGCATGTATACCTGATGGAATACCATTGCTAAACATAGCCATTGTACAGTGGTTATGGTAAGTGTAGGACATATTGTGGACATGCCAGTGCCAGCCATGACATGGCATGCTACAACACAACTGCAACATTAAACATCACACATACACAATGTGTGTCATGTGATCTATACACTCAATAGCATTACAAGACATATGTGTGTCACTTTGTACAAATGGTGATTGCTATGCATATCGTGTATAGGTGCATATGTTTGTGCACACACAACATTGAGGTGCATAGCAATTAATGATATGTGTAGTACTGTGGCCACTGTAACTGGATGGGTGTAGTACCATGAACCATCATCATGCAGCATCATGTGGTCACTAAAGGCTAGTAGTGTGTGCCAGACCGGCACATAGCATACTGTACCTGAACTGCAGTGCCATGGCTACATTCACCATTTCACAGCCAGTTGTTACATGGGTTTGTAAGGTGCCAAATAGGGGGCATTGCCTAACATGAATGTGTTATGTGTTGAAGAGTGTCGCACAGCCACATGAGAGGCCTCTACCCCTCAAGTATATTATGTGTGCTGTGTGGATGGCATTTGGGATACTGGAGTGTGACCTTACAGCGGGTGTCTGAATACGCCATGTGTAGCATGTTAACGTGTACTGCGTATGACACAGTTGTGTATGTTGTGTGCATGTATATCATCTCTGCCTATGCAATGTCCACTATAGTGTTGCCACAATTGTGTGGGATGCTCTGTGTATTGCATGTGTTTGAGGCAGCTACTCATGTTACTGAGATGTGCATAGTCTCACAGCAAACATGCACAGCATGCATTATGCGCAGGTGTGTGGCATGTACATGGCCTACACCTCACCTATGACATGCACATTTAATTAGCAATATTAAATGTAGAACACACTCACCAGCATGGGTCTGCTGCCTTGCTGTCACACCAGAGGGACCTACAAGGATAGGAGACAGTTTGTCAGTGGCAGCAACTGTGGCATTGCTACTGTGTTTTTGCAATCTTACATAGTACAATGGTTGACAGTCACAGGCCTGCAGATTATATTCCTAATTATTATTATTGCACAACACTAGGCACCACATCTTCTAACTACACAGTACACATCTCACATAAGCATGATCTACCAATAGAGGTAACAGTAGTGTACAGCTATGCCATGTTACCAGCACACTCCGTGTCAACTTGCTGGGTGGCTCCAGCCTCCATGATGATATATGTTAGTTGTTGTTGTTATTGTTGGCCAGGAGCCACCTGGCTCAGGAGCAGCTCCTCCACTCTGGTGAGGGGGGTATGGATGGCTACTTCTCCACCTGTGGCAAGCTGTTGTCTACGGATATCAGATGCACGCTGCCGGACATGTCTAATTAAATCACTGCAGTGACGGCGTACCTGCTCATATGTCCGGTTATGCATGCCTATGTCATTTACCCTATGGACAAGATCTTGCTACAGTGCAGTCCACTCATGCTGGTCCTGGCTGGTTCTTGAGAACAGCAGGGCGTAGTGCTGAACCAAGGTGGCTGTAATCAGTTCCTCCTCTGCTGGGCTATATGATGGATTACGATGGTGGGCCATGACCTTGGAAGCCAATGAAACAATATGTGTGAGCAAGTCATGTGGTACACTTAACATTCTAAAGTACAGATATCAATTAACTGCCATATATAGCAACCTATTGGCTGTCAGAGGATACAAGCTTTCAATACCACATATCAGTGCTCAACCCACAACTGCCTGACAGTGCCTGGTGCACTCTATATATCAAACCATGTTTTGCACAGCAACAAAGATAAACCAGTATGTAAGACTATACAACAGTAGATGGCACACTGTATGCGACACAATGCACCACCTAGCCACAGGGGGTATATATCAAGCTAATGCATAATGTAACATGTAATCCATTGCAATGATTGTAAAGTGCAGTTACAATATTACCAGTATACCACACTAGTCATTGATGGCAAACCCCTGCCTAACATGTGCACATTCGTTAATATAGGTGGCATACTGCTGTACTAGACTATACATGTTGCTAGATACGCACCTATGTCCTATAACACACATATGACCAAGGCCATGGTACAGGCATACACACACACACATCAGACATACATACCAGACACAAAGGAATGGCAACCCACATGACCTTTACCTGTGTACCATACAGTACTGTGTGTCAGTAGTTACAAAACCTTATGCCTGAGGTATGTCATCTGTGATGACTTCGGGGAACACACAAAACAGTGGTTCCAAGAAATGTGGACATACACCATACTATGCTGTTTAGGCATACAGCTTCAGGTAGTACTACAGTTCATAAAGGGGTTGGATTCACCAGCAGTAACACTCAATAAGCATACATGTACTGCTTAGCCTACACTGGGACACCCCAGTCAACACCAACGGACTACGTCAGACCGTATGGCATAGTGATTTTTCTGCCTAGCAATAGCATACACATCTTTTGCTGGGATCACAGCAAGGACACATAATACCATGACAGTAACAGTTTCCCACTTAGCTATCACACAGATACAGAACTCTGACACATTCACCAACACATTCACCATCACACTCAGTCAACCTCACATAGCAATTATTGCAACAAGTACATGTGGGTGTGTATCGGTTCATAGGTAGGTTATAGGCTATTGGCCCTAGGGCCTATAGATGTCTAGCCATATGCTACCCTGGCCTTTGACACACAAGTAATTTCATTTCACGTGGCCCTGTCAAGCAGAGCCAGAGAGGTGATTCCCAGGGTGTATTTCCTATCTCCCATACAATCATCAGGATTATATATGACGACTGCTAATTAGGAGCTTTGTTTGCTATTGATAGGTGGTTTGTTCCAGAGTATGGCATGTCTATGAGTTAGGACTATATCCCTCCAGCATGTGCTGTTTATTGAGGTGACAAAGTTTAGGTCCCTAGAGCGTGTAGCTCATAGGAATTGTGATCCGTTTACGTGGAGCATGTCCAACAGCTCTGGGTTTGACATAGCTTTGTATATTAGGCAGAGGTCACCGCTGGGTAGGCGGTATGTGACACAGTCTAGCTGTGGTTTTGTGAGACGGTCTGCATAGGGCATCTGTTTGAGGCCGGTATTACTCTTTGTGAGGTATGTCTGTGTCCTTTCCAGTTGCTGTAGATGTCTTGTGAGGTATATACCACATGGGGCATTGTACTCTATAATATGACCCTGTCTCTCTCTCTCTGTATATATATATATATATATATATATATATATATATATATATATATATATATATATATATATATATATATATATATATATATATATATATATATATATATATATATATATATATATATATATATATATATATATATATATATATATATATATATATATATATATATATATATATATATATATATATATATATATATATATATATATATATATATATATATATATATATATATATATATATATATATATATATATATATATATATATATATATATATATATTATTATTTTTATTTTATTTATTTAATATTTGTTGACCGGGAATTTCCAACTAGGTTCCACAGAGCCTGTTTTCAGCGGAGGCCCGGGGAGAAATGCTCCAGATATATATAGATATATATCTATACATACATACATATAAACATCCATTGGTGTACATATAGATATACATATAGGCACATATACAGTCCACCTTTTATGGTGGGAATATCAAGTATGCGAAGGTTGTGAGGTATACAGTTATGTCATAATATTGCACAGTGTTGTGTGGAATGCATTGAAGGTGTTCTCAGCCCATGTAGCTTTAGCAGGCCTCACTGGCTGCAACACTGCTAACCTGACGAATCATACCCACAGTGTTTAACCACCACATGTCATATACCAGCACTGTATGCTGTCTGTTTTGCCACACACTACAACCTACATAGAAATATGCACATAACAACCTTCAACAACATATATATGTCTACCTTTCACAAACAGTTGCAGTATGTCCCTTGCTCTATGCACATGTACAGATGCTAAAATATCTGACAGACAGAGGTCTCCGTATGTGTGTGCCATACACACACAAGGGCCACACTGTTGTAAGTCTGTGTACCTCATGGCTGACCTGTTGGGCCTTGCTGCAACATGAACAGGTGTCACATGTGAGTACACAGTAATATTAGAGGGTGTATATATAGCTGCAAATGCTAGCTTAGCATACTAGCCTGGTACAGCTGTTGCCAATGCCAAGCTACACTTTAATATGACTATCATGCATTTGTTACTCTGTCACATCCATGTTTATATAACTGTATGCGCTACTCCCCCAAACAGACATTGTACACACTACTGTACAGAACACAGATAACATGGATCAGATGTTTGACATTTAATTCTGAACTACATATGTCACAGTCATATCCCACTACACACAGCTACACACTGATTTCTCCATGGCAGTAGTTATGCAGGGCATCTGTGCATAGATACGTACTGCTGCCACATATGGATGATTCAAACTATGTAGAGTACTCTTCAAAAACATCTACTACATGCCAGTAAATACATATCTGTTACGAACCTTTCTTTGTAGTAGTCAGTTCCGTGTGTTTTGTACATTTTTTTATATATTATTTTTTTCAATATATTTATTTATTTATTTAATTTCAATATATATTTTTTCAATATATTATTTTTTTTAATATAATTTTTTTCAATATATATATATTTTTCAATATATTATTTTTTTTTCAATATTTTTTTTTCAATATATATATATATTTTTCAATATATTTTCTTTTATATCTTTTTTGTTTCCTGTTGCTGTGGTCTGTGTCGCTCTGTGTGTGTGTCTCTCTCTCTCTCTCTCTCTCTCTCCGTATCTGCAATGAAATGATTGCATTTGTGGACAGCAAGTACAGCCTGCTTTTATAGGTGTCTGCACATGTGCATGTGATGGTCTCTGCACCAATTGTTGGCCACCATTTGGCAATTGCATGCAGCCTGCTGTGTGGTACTTGCAGTACTCACTGTCATAGCAACCAAATGCTATAAATTGCTAAGTCAGGTAGGAATAGCCCTTTCAGCTTTCCAAAGTGGGGACCATGCTTGTTTGCTGTGGACACCGTTGTGTAAGTCAGAAGGTTGGCATACTTCTTGTATCTGATGCTAGGGGTGTAGCCAGTGATTTGAATGTTGTACTCAGAGCTGAATGTTGCCAATTCCAGTACACAGTTGTCAGTGTAGAATTGTACTCACCCCTACAAATGCTAACACTAGATACATGGGAGCATGTAGTTTCTTTTCTACTTATACAATTAGCTGCCATACATACGTAGTTATTGAGATGTTTTCATTTGGCACATGAACTGTATGTGAACTGCTATACTGTGGATATTAATGTACTCACTTCTGCACAGTTTGTGTTTTTTTTTTGTTGACATTAGCACAGGATGCTCATGAAAACTGGGCAGTTCCAGTACTGAGTATGCTTACCTACATCCTTGCTGGACCTTGAACACACAGGCATTTTGTACATTTGGGTGGGGGTTGTCCTGCTGTGATACTGTGTGGGGGTTGTAAAGTGCTGCTGTAACATTATTTACTGCTAAAATGGCTGGTTCTGTTATCACAATCATGTAATGCAATTCCACAACAACTGCTGGTAAAGTTCCACAGAACAGGTTTTGTGTTATGGCATTCCTATCTTTCCTTTGCATTCACTCATTCTGATGCATGATATATATATTTCAGCAACAACCAGCAATATATCTACTGTGGCTTAGTGGGACTTCATGCAGTCTAGTGTGTCCAAGGTCTGGGGTTCGAGACTGACAGTGGTGTTTTATTTTGCTGCTGAGCAGAACAAGGCCCCTCACATGCAGAGTGACTAAGGCACGTTTAAGCAGTTGTAAGCGGGTTTGCGCAGGTTTGCACGATGCTTAGCAATACTTAGCTAAGCCACACAAGTGCACACTCACGCAAACCCACTAACTACTGCTTAAAAGTGCTTACTCGCGCCAACCCCCACGCTCATTTCTTTGAAAGAAAAGAAAATGGGGAGATAGGACAGTGGTGAAAAAGGGGCACAAAAAGGGAAAAACAGTAGGGAAAACAGCTAGGGATGTGCAGGACGGGTGTAGGGAAGGTCCATAAATGCCCAATTCTTTAACAGCAACAGCTGTGCATATACTAGTAATTTGGAGGGAAATTTGAAACCTTCCACCCCTGAGAGAGGAGTGAGGACAACGAAGTATGTTGTACTGCCAATTAAATTTCAGTTTATGTGTCCAGCGGACATGTGTGCAAAATGGGCAGTTATGCATGTGGCGTAATTTTTTTGTGGGAGCAGATTGCCCATTTTTTTTTCAGGTGAGAGTGGAATGTGGGGTAGGGGAAGTAGGTATATTTTGGGAGGTAGGTTGGGGAGGTAAACAGACAAGACAAACAAGATGCATAGAGGGGTGGAATATGACACATGGGGTGGGTGAACACCATTGACGGGGAAGGATGTTTGGAATTCGCAAGCCCATGAGCCCACAGATGGCAACAGTGGAACTGAGATCCCCACCCATGGGCAGTCACCACTGTAATTTCACAGCCCAGAGGGTGGCTGTGCTGGGGGCTGCGTAGGAGGGGCAGGCTCACCTGTGAGTCACGTCACTCTTGCCTTGAGCTGGCATAGAGGATCAGCGACTGAACGCTCGATCTCCCTATGCACCACAGCCCGAACCATTCAGAGGGTGATAGATGGCCTTCCTCCGGCCACGCTTGCATGGGGGGATGAGCCCCATCCCCTGCAGTGCTTCCATCCAAAGGTGGCAAAGGACCAATGGAGGAGGAGGTCCCAGGCTGGGCACTGGACCTGCTGGTACCAGGTGCCATCGCCAGCTGAGGTGGGACAGGTGGGTCCGCTGGGACCCGCCTTCCCATACGTTCTATGTTTAGGAGGATTTAATGACAATATGAGTTAGTAATAGCCAACAGCATTCCAATTTAGTTGTAACAGCACACAGTAGTATTCCCATTAACCCAACACACCAAAGTTGAACAGCAAGCATAACACATGCATATATAGAACAACAGTGGACATTCCAACAGCATGCAGGATTGATTGGTGGCAACAGGCCACCAAGATTGTGATATGTGAACAGGGCACATGCATCAAAGTAAATGCAGATATTTATAAACCAATAGGACATGTGTCCCAACAAATGTTATGAGATTAGACATACCCATTGAGGTGTGGAATTGCATTGTTTATGCACATACAGTAGGGTGTAAAATGATACCTGCATTAACAGCTTATAAATACTTATAGTTTACACTACATTCCTATTGACTGCAGTTATATATTCCCTACATGTATTATTACACTAGGCAATGTCCGTTAAATTGTGAAATGGGTTTTGCTAGTTCTTGATATACCTGACCTGTATCTGACATACAAACTGTCCAGGATGCAGATGTTACTGCTACATATTTATATATTTCATTTATATTTATATATCTACATATCTGGATGTGTTCAGGTGACATTATCAGGTATATTTTAACAGCCCCCTACATTTCTAGCAGCACACTGACATTTCTGGGGAACACAATAACAAGCTACTCATGTGCCAGATTAACTTGTACATGTCGGCCATGAACTGACAGTTGAGGACTGTATATATGCTTAACATATTGGCACTCCCTTCATCCACTTTATATGGGCCTGCCCATGTGTGAGTTGACTGCGCTTAATACAACAGTACTATTTCTATAATGCAAGGGTACAACAACATATCGAAGAAAGTGACACGGACACACTCCAGGAATTATACCTTTATTAATTACATTACACACTTTTCTAGTGGCTCTCTCATTTATTTGATATATCAGTGCATGCAGAGGACTTTTATTCAAGACATATTATACCTTTATTAATGGGTTACAACACCTTTTCACTCAGTCTCACTTATTTTATATAACAGTACATGCAGAGAAGTTATTCATGACTTATTATACCTTTATTAATGGGCTACAACACTCCTTTTTAGGCTCTCTCACTTCTTTTATATGACAACACATGCAGAATAATTACTAACCTGCCTGGTGGCACAGCCTTAGCAGCCTATCCTGCAGCTGTGAAGTAAATGAAGGGATATTGAGACATACCTATCCATAATATAGACTACAATAGCAATTCTTACATACTTCATTCCATGGCTACATACTCAGTAGTGGGGCATTTTCCATTTCACGGGCCTCCTGTATCCACTGGTTCAGTCGGTCCTCCTTGCATCTCTTCAGGTCTGAGTAGTGGTATCTGACCTGCTCACCAGTCCGAGGGATGCCTGTGGCACTGGTGAGATCATGTGCTAGATGGTTCCAGGCTTCTGCTTTGTACTCAGTGCCTTGAAACTGGCCCTGCAGGAGTCTTGCATCACGATGATGGATGAGGAGCCAAACCATTACTTTTGACTCCTCAATGCCCCACCGTTGCACTTGAAAATGAGAGCCATCTCCAACACCGTCCATACTGTCTGCAGATGGGAGGTACAACCAGTTATGGCAATTATTCCCGCCTATGGAGCTTAAATATGACTCATTTCCCACACTTATTTGTGATTGGCCAGTTTTGAAAAATCTCAGCTAAAAGCAAACCTGCTTAGCAATGGGTAAACTTCCATTGATATATATGAGTGTTGGAAATGCATCCATATGTAAAGCTGTCATAGCTTAGTGGTTTAGTACTGTGATTATGTTGCACAGTATCCCAGGTTCGAGGCCTGTCATTGCTTTTTATTTTATTACTGGCCAGACCGGCTAGGAGGTGTGGCTATGTTTAGCCAACTTTGCTCAACTTTGCCCAACGTTGCTCGACGTTGCCCGATGTTGCACTAGTTAGCGCGGTGCGCAGCTCTGCGCAAACATGTTTTGTTTGCGCTAGTTGGTACGATGTTTAGCTCCGCACAAAGCCATTGCACTAGCTAAAGCAGTGCTAAGCTATAAGCAATTATACTTAACTGTGCTTAATACTAGTAAATTTTGCTTAGCAGTGCTTCACATTGCTTAAGATACGTTACTTATGCATTTATCAGTATGCATGACCATTCCACCTTCTTATATTTATATAAAATATTGTTCACTACCACATAGGCCATTTCAATGCATTTTACTAAAATTTAAAAGGTAAATGTCAGGAATTATTTTTATGCACAGATTTCCTACAGAAAATGGAAAGGGGAGTGGTGGGACTCGAACTGGGAAGGCTCTACCACTATGCTATTGCTATTTGGCTTAACTTGCATATAAGTAGTTTATTATCCTCTTTGATGTCTACATTGCTAACTGTAGCTAAGCAATGGGCAAACCCACGCATACACGAGCAAATACGGGCAGCTATATTGGGAATAATAAAAAAAACAAAAGGAAAGCTTTACATTTTAAACTTGTACAGGGATTTAGAATGTGGGGGAGTGTAGTGTTGGGTATGTAGACATTTGAGCAGACTCGCTCATTTCAGTTGACATTTGCAGTTTAGGCACTTGCAGGGGCGTGGATATTTGGACTGCTCGCCAGTCTGACATGCCCCCTGCACTTGTGCATGCTCCGTATTAGACTTAGAGTTGAGTCAGCGCGCCCTCATGAATATGCATGACGCGCTGACGTCATACTCTTAGGCTGCGGTTTCCAAGTAAGACTTATTTCGTCTTACACGGAGGATTAGTGAATCCCGGCCAGTGTCTAGTAGTGTACAAATCAACAACTGTTCATTATTGTTGAATGTACTAATTTACTTCATAATATCCCTAATGGCTTCCATTCCATATTCATTAGGGATGGATGTAAACAGGCTCTTAACATCTAAGGTGATCAATAGACAGCCTGTTGGTAGTAACTGTTCAGAAACACGATCTAATTCCTCTAATAGCTGATAAGTATCTTTTAAAATGGTAAAAATATTCCTCACTTTGTTTGTTTCTTTTGGCTTTTCCCGGTTGGGGTCGCCACAGCGGAACTCCAGTCCAGTAATGATTGGCAGTAGATTTTGACGTGCTGGCTTGCCGGGCCTAACGCGCAACCTTCAATGAAGGAACGCCCAATCACGCATATTGCCACACAGAAGACACTCTAACTGAGAATCGAACGGGCAACGTCTAACTGTGAGGTGACAACGCTACCGCAGCACCACCACTGCAAAGGCCCTAATTTGGTTTCAATATATATAGACATTGTCTCCATTATCCATCCCCTCCTGCTACAATAGGGTGCATTGGGGGCAGTAAAATGTTCTTATGAACCTTTGGTAACCCTTTTATATAGGGAATCAGTGGGGTCTCGACTAAAAAATAGGCATATAGTTCCTGATCAACCTGTCTGCACATAAGAAGATCATATAAATCATCATATACTAATTTCAAAATATTTTTATAATGTTCATCATCAATATTAACATATGTGTTAGTGTCTTGTAACATCTCCAACATGGCTTCATCATAGTCATTTGTAGTAAATAACACTATCCCCCACCTTTATCTGCTGTTTTTTAGATAAATCAGCATTTTTTCTGAAAAACAGATAGAGATGCCTGTTCTTCTGTACTTAAATTAAAAAAAAACAAGCATCTATGTGCCTGTATAGAAAAATACTCATAAAAATCTCTTTTGCACATCTTAATAAAGCCTTCAATATGTGTTGATAAACTAGGAACAAAAGAACTTTTACATTTTAATCTATTAACACTACTCGAATCAACATGACAATCATCTTTAAACATCAATTTTAGCGCAACAGAGCGCCCAGACATTCTCAAGTCTGTGAGTAAACTACTCAAATCACTACCTTGAGATGGAATAAAGGACAAACCTTTGTTCAATAATGATATGTCCGTTGAAGTTAGCTCATAACTGGAAAAGTTAAAAAACAAAGTTCAGTTCCTTGTATGACGTCTGGTTTCTGGATTCCCACCTGAGAATTTCCTTTTCCGATGTCCTCGACTGTTGGACCTCATTCTGGACACTGTGCTTATTTCCATCAGGTAGGGTAAAAAACCTTCTATGTCCATTGATATTCTCTTGGGCCTGGCTCCCGAAAGATTGCCACTTGCATGGTTTAATAAAGCCTGCTGGTTAGGTGGAGGAGTATCCATCGTTGAAAGAGTTGCTAGTTCGAAAACACCACTCAGTGACGTGTCAGGCAAACGTTCTTCACGTATAGTATCACTTGTTGAAATATTTTCATTTAAGGTGGCAACACCATCAACTAGAGATCTACTGCTCATGTTATCATCAGCAGAAACAGTATGGATAGTTTGTGAAACAGCACTGGCATAGCTATTAGAATTGTTATTATTATTCTTAGGCCAAACAAATATATGACTTGAAATAAAGTCCTTATAGTCACGTTGCAATTTATGATGTTTTGTCTGCTGTAATCTGTCACTATACATGGAAATGTTCATATACATGTTATCTAGTTTAGCCTCAAACATTTCCCCTTTAAAACGCAAGCGTAGATCTTTGTTCAAAGCCTCTACTTTCTTGTTCAGTTCATTCTCTATCGAGGAAAAATAATCAATTGGTAATTTCATGCAGCTATTGCCAAGTTCTGTATTGAGTTGTTGCCATCTTTTTAAGAGTTCAGGATGGCTATTGCCACATGTAGACATGCAAAGCACTCGCATCCCATGTGGGATTATATGAAAGTGCATACTAGCTTCCATATGTCTGCGTTGCCATATCAGTCTTTGTAATTTACATAGATCATTCTCAAGTTCTCTCAAGAGGTTATTAAACTCATTCAAGTTATCCACTGTACCTGTAATAGGCGGTATCAACGAGTGTTCCAATTCCAGATTCAGGAGTGGATTGTTCCGTTGTTCAAAAATATTGTTCCATTTCATGTTCATATCCATTCTGATGGGATTATAATCCAATTCTAGTGACTGAATATCGGTCATGCGGTCACTATAACACCAATAAAAAGGTAAAACGATATAGTAGTAAAGAGGTATAACTGTGGCCCAAAGGTCCAAATCAAGAAAGAAACAGCAATATATATATATAATGAACAAGATAGGACCACCACAATGAGATGCAATAAAAATAAAATGTATTCTTCTTGACACAAAGATAAGCGCTTTCACCTGCCAACAAGCACGCTTCTTCAGATCTTACAAAAACAGTTCACTATTCCTTCCTATATATACTCTAACAACACATTCATTAGAAACACTTAAAAGCAATTAATTAATTAATTAATCATCCTATTAAACTCTGGATGCAGCTTCAATCAAGTAGTTTATGCATTTAGATATATATTAGCCATAAAACATCTACTATGTCATGTTTTATAGCCAGATTTATTCAACAGCTCTAAGTTTATATGGCTATGCATTACATTAAATGTGCTAAACATCATCCATAAGGCATGAGAATGTATAAAAATACATATAAAAATATACATACATATATATAGAAGTAAAAATAAAATAAAATAGAATACAATATTATGAGATAAACTCTATTAGATGATGTATATATCCATGTATATGTCCATATAAATATGAATGTAAACTATGCTTCATATAAAGAACATTTTTTAATCTAAGTTAGGCAAATTATTCTTCAAGGACAACAGCCACTATATTTGTAGATGAAACAATGAAATATAAAGTTGTTTCTTAGCAGCAACCTCTTCAGTAGCTACAGATCGCTTTAATGTGGAATTATTTAGATGACTTACTTCTGCAGAGATTTTGCATATTTACTGATATTGGTGGATTGTAATGACAGACATTTGAGTGGCCCTTTATGGTTGACATTTTCTGAAATGGGTTGTCTTGCCATTATTGGTTCATACATTTTGTTTCATTGCTTACTAGAAGACTGTTCAAAACTACAAATGTAAAACACATTCTAAAACTGGTGCTGTATTATACAAGGAATATCATTTAATACAATGAGGAATGTGAATTAAAGAATGCATACATGTATACATGGCCCTAAATATGTGTTTGAAAACAGCCCAGAGGAAAGTGTGAAAGGCTCAAAATCATGGGCAAATTTTAAGCTTTAGTCCTGTTACCAAAGCAATAGATGAAGGTAAAACAGTTCCTACCACATTACCTTGACCTGGCCAAGCCTTTTAACACAATTTTTTACTCAGGTGTAATACAAAAGATAAATCATGCAGGAGCAAACATTTGCATCACTAGCTGGATTGCCAACTTGCTCACAGGATGCAGGAGATCAAAATGGGGGAAGAGACCAGTCACCAATGGAGTCCCCCAAGTTCAGTGCTGAGACTTTTTCTGTTTGGCATATATATCCCTAAAGTAAAAGGAAATACCAGAGGGCTTTGGCCGGATAACATTGAGTTGACTGCAAGCTAGGAGCAGTTATTGAATCCTTAAATGACTCAACCATCATGCAGGAAGGTCTGTCCCAAATAATAACTGGTGTCAAAATCATGAAAATGCCCTCTGAGAACTGACCCAGTTGTTTGGCATTTGGGAAATTGTGTGTACAGTGACCTAACTTTTGACTAACATGTACCCAGAGTCATAAGAAAGCCTTTCTATACTGTATAGCTTATAAAGAAATTGATTGTGACTAGATCTAAAAGTGTTGTTGACCCCCTTTACAAAGCTCTCATTAGGTCAATCATTTTGTATAATGCCCACTTTGGCATGTATCTGTCCAGCCCCATGTAACAATTGGAACACCTTCAGAGATACCTTACTAAAGGGATATAAGTCATAAACAATAGGTCTTGCATGGACCACCTCAAAGATTTATTACTATACTCAATATCCTACAGAGTACTTAGAGGTGACATGTATGGCATACAAGGCATCCTCTGACTTAATACAGATGGACCTACGGAACATCAGCAAGTCAAATGGCATCAGAAATACTCAGTCCAGGTATCTAAACTGAATGTTATGGAGAGATGGATATATATCACAGAGGCTACCACTGTTGCAAAACAGACTATGCATACAAATAAAACAAAGCTCATCTGTCCATATTCAAATGCAACTTGGATCTAAGGATGGGTAATAGAAAATGTACTCCAGGATTGCCCCTCATGCCACTAATGGATAGAGGCAGTTCCTAAATGCTGCATCCCTTACAAGGGTCCACTCAAATTATCTATGGTATGACCACAGTTTTTCTCACTAGGGCTAATATACAATTATCAGCCATGGGATAGGTAAGACCAATCAGAAAATATTAATTCAAGTACCAAAAGGGAATTGGCTAAGCTTAAAATGTCCCATGTGAACCTATGTTGTGGTAGTAAATAATTATAAAAAAATTGCACTTTTTAGATCACTAAGTGCCCCTCTCACCCCCCCCCCCCCCAGTCTTCAACAGCTTCCAGTGTCTATGCTTTCACTGAAGTACTCTTTCGGAGTTCTGGTCTTGGTGATTTGGAATTCGGACAACTGAAATTTCAGCAATGTAACTTGGACCATATATATATATATATTTTTATATATATATATATATATATATATATATATATATATATATATATATATATACATATTGTATTTTATTTTATTTTATTTTATTTTATATATATATATATATATATATATATATATATAAAATGTAATGGTGCAGGAAGCATCGGATGTGTACTATGGTTAACTAAGTGTACATGCATGTGCGTTTGACTTTTTACCTGTTTGCACATAGGTAAACAGTGCGCAAACATGAGACACATTGCTAACATCTGAGACTTACTATTACCTATCTCTACTCCAGGCCGGGATTTCCCAGTGACTGGAGAAATAATTGAATGTATCCACTTTCTGTTGTTGGCAGTCTGACATACATCTTATCTGTTTTTTCCTTGTTTCTGTAATGTTGTGATTCACGCAAACTAAATAAGCCTTCTTAAAAATGTTTTCTAGAAGCAGCACATCATGCAAATGTGGAATTAAAATAAGACAAAGAAGATTAATATTAAAAGTATGGGACACATAAGCAAAGTCCAATTGATAGTACACATCCAATATTTCTACTTATGTCAGGATTAGAACCCTCTCACCAATACAGCTTCAGCAAACAGGATAGCTGCCTTAGTTCTCTTTGCCACAGAAACAGCTTACCAGCACCAAACTGCAGTCATTCATCACACAGCCAACTGCATAAGAATGTACACTGCTATCAAACTATGGACTGTATATTTTATAAATAATTCTCTGTATTATATTTGGACATAGAGCAGTTAATAGTTACACGACCTGTCATAATTATGGTTACAAATATACATCTCTCCATCTTACATGTGTGCGTTTGCTGGTGAATCATCAGTTAACTAATGCATGCAGTATGTAAGTAATTCTATAAAATTGTCCTTAAAATGTGACAGGATATTAACTGTGGCATAAACATGCATATACTGTGGATTTGGGGGTAGCAAACTGAGTTAGTGTTATGGCATGTACAAGGGTACACTCCTCCTTTGGGAGATGGGGGAACAGAGCGCACTTACTGTTATGACGCAAACAACTCTGAAGTCAGAAACTGCAGCATGCAGCCTTACTTTCTGACTTCCTCTTGAGTGATTTACCAGTATTCTGCAGAGGTGTGACTGTATGAATGTTTCATGCCTTAGGCCTATTAATCACAAATGGACACATATTTAGTAAAATAATTGTCTGCAGTCCCATGTTAATATAATTTCTATACAAATCCACCACTATTTACTTGCTTAATGTACCAAGTTAAGAGATACAAGGATATGCCATAATAATCTGCAAGAATACAGTCTAGATTCAGGACTTACCTTACAAATGCAGCAGCTGCACACCTTTAGTTCAGGCCTAAGTCTGTCTGATGTAAGCAGTACATAGTCAATACATGGATAGGTGAAGGTTGTGTGAGTTGCCTGGCATCAATTTTAATATATGTATGTGAGTAAGAGGATGGTATTAGGTCCCTAGGTGGCCAGTGAATGTGCTATGCATTGTCTCTTAGCCAAAGCAAAGGCATACTGATCACACCTATGTCTCCCTACAGGGACAGCAACTGATGGTTCCTCCTCAGAGTCCTCCTCTAACTGTGGCTGTGCTGATCTAGGCATTGGTGGGGGCATGAGTGGATCTTCCCGTTGCTGATCCTGCTGCAGCTGTTTCCACAGGATCAGATTGTGGAGCATAGCACATACTGTGAATACCCATGTACACATCCATGGATTATACTGCAGGGCTCTACCAGATATATCTAGGCACCAGAACCGTGACTTCAGCAGCTCAAACAAATGGTCTATGATGCCAAGGAAATGAACTTCCACTTGCCCCACCTTCACCTCAAAATCACCACGAACACATTAGGAACTGTGCAGAAAGTAATTTTATTTCATCACGTAAAAAATAAAATAAAAACAGTAAACAATCATGACTCCAGCTCCATTCTAGCATTTAGCCGTATCTGCCACTTGGTTTTGCTCAATTCCACTTCCAACTTGGATCTCCCCCTGTTTCAATTGTGTGCACCCTATCTATAATAAAAAATAGGAACCTTTTAAAATTGGAGAAGGTAGTAGTATGGACATACAGTGCACTCATTGTCTTTTCATTCTTAATGTTAATATTTATCTTGTGGGAGGGGGTCTTTGATATAGACCTTAAATCAAAGATAGGCTTGAAGCCAAAAGTAGCCTATAGTAGGGGTAGGAATGTTAAAGATTTATGAGAAATGCAAGATACCAGATCTTTTGAGAAGTATAGGTCATTTATGAGTAAATGTGGGGCATGTAGTTATTGTAAATACATCAATGATGGACCGTATGTGGCCTTTATGGGTTATCATAGGAATTTACAATGCCCAGATTGGTATAATTGCAACACAAACATGGTGCTTTATGTTGCAACATGCTCAACCTGCCCTGGTTTTTATATGGGCAAGATGATCAGAAGGTCGAGGGATAGAACAGCCGAACATACCAGGGACATTAAAAATAAAAAGACAATGAGTTCGCTGTATGCCCATACTACTACCTGCTTCAATTTTAAAAAGTTCCTATTTCTTATTATAGATAAGGTGTGCATAAATGAAAGAGGAGGAGATCCAAAGTTGGAAGTGGAATTAAGGGAAACCAATTGGCAGCTACAGCTAAATGCTAAAATGGAGCCCCGGAGTCACCATCGCTTACTGCTTTTATTTTATTTTTTACGTGATGAAATAAAATTGCAGTCTGCACACTTCCTAATGTGTTCATGGTGATTTTGCATTGAAAGTGTGGCACATGGTCTATGATGTTTCTAGTTTGAGTATGTGCCTCATTATGGCATTCTTCTGTGGGTGGGTGTGCACTTCTGCTGGGTGATATCACCAATGGCTCTAGGGCATAGCCAGCATCCCCCAGTGAATGCCCCTGTGTGATGTTCCTCCAAACAAACATTTGGTACAGTTGTGATGTGTGCCACATATGAGAGTCATGGTAACTGCCAAGGTTACCAGCACACACATTCAAGGTAATCCCCTGAGCATTGCACAAAACTTGGTGGTTGATAGGGTGATATCCCTTGCAGTTAATGTAGATTCTACCCTGCTCACCAGGTGGTGCCTTGATGTGTACATGAGTGCAATCTATGGCACCCAGTACTTCAGGGTAGTGTGGTACACAATAGAAGTGTTGCATGTTACTGGTCTTCTCCTCAGCAGAAGGGGGAAAATATATGTGCTCACTGGCATGTATGACCATAGCATCCAGGAACTGGTGGAGGATCCTGGATGCTGATGGCTGTGAGACAGCCATCTTGCCCCCAGTTGGTCTTTGAAAAGTGCCTATAGCTAATATTCTAAGGGCTACACATACGTTAGTTTCCACTGGGATGGGTTCCCCTTGGTTGGCTCTGGCTCTGACGTGAGGGTGACAGAGCTCACAGAGCTCTTGTAATGTGTCCCTGTCCACCATACAGTGCTCTACAATCTCCAGCTCATGAAACACTGGAAAGTCAACTTGGGCCTGAACACTCTTCTCCTTCTCAGCCCAGGCCTATTGTCAGCAGTACCAGCAGCACTGGATTCAGCCTCTAGCACATACAGATGTAGAATAGGTGCAGTAGCCCCTAGCATTATCTCAGTTAAAATTTCCAGGTCTCTACTCCAATGATACTGAAGTATTGAGGGAAAACAAGACTGTAGGCTACGTGGATACATTATAAATGTGTTGAATAGGTCCACTGTGTAGGAATGGCTAATTAAGATGCAATTCACCTGCTTAGACTGTTATTAGCTACCATGTTTAATATGTGTGGTCCTCCAACAGTATGCTACCATGTTTAATATGTGTGGTCCTCCAGTAGTATGCTACCATGTTTAATATGTGTGGTCCTCCAGTAGTATGCTACCATGAGTATGCTACCATGTTTAATATGTGTGGTAGTAGTATGCTACCATGTTTAATATGTGTGGTCCTCCAGTAGTATGCTACCATGTTTAATATGTGTGGTCCTCCAGTAGTATGCTACCATGTTTAATATGTGTGGTCCTCCAACAGTATGCTTCCATTATCTGACTCTATAGTGACATCAGTATGTTTAATGTGATTGAAAATAAAGATCCGTCAAGCCTGAGACAGGCTTCAAAGAGGAGAATCAGACTGATATTACAAATGAGGGACATGAGTTTGTGAATGTAAGAAAAAATAAATAATTATTTCACTGCAATAATATCAAATTTTGGAGGTCTCAATTGCAACTTCAAAACATTTTAGCAGAAAACAGTTGCCATGAACTCACCAAGATAAGCTCCATTTAACAGAGAAAAGTGAAAAATAATAATCAAAGGTATTACATAAAAAAACAGCTGAAAATTATACATTTCAAAAATAATCAACAACATTGTAAGACACAGAGATATACTAAAACATGTTCCAAATAGAACAATGAGAAAAAGCAAACTAAAACACCATATACAATACTGGAGAGCATCCTTTTGGCAAGTCACAATATTAATAAGCAAAACACATGTGTTTAGTTTAATTGTAGCTATAAAGGGGGAGCGAGATTAGGGTAGATTAGTATAAATGGGGAAGAGCTGATAAGAATAGGTTATGTAAGGTAGTAGAGATGGGGTAGGACAGCCAGGTGAAGATTTAGAAGTGGTGAAAGGTAGAGAATCTGTACAAATGGGGTGGAGAAAAGTAGAAATGTAGATGAGATTGATGTTCAGTCAGAGGTAGAGCAGAGTATTAACTCTGAGGTTGCTGTACCTCAGAGCACAAGCAATAATTGGAGATAACACCAGCTCTGACTAAGTATATATTCCCATGTTCACTGTTACAGTTTTGTCATTATGAGGATTGCAGTAATGGTTCTTGCAGTTATCAACACCAGAAATAAGAGTTTCGTACCAAGATAGGTGAATGACTGCAAGGGTGAAATATCATTACAGGGGAGGTACAAAAAGTAGTCCTTGGTTGGGCTTATGTAGAGAAAGAATTCTGCCAAAGGAAATATCTCCCATCTTGGTCGAGACATAGTGTAGTAAAAATGACTCGGCTATCTTTCACTGCAGGAAGGAAAGAGAGAAAAGGCTTATTTGTTTGCGTCTTTCGGCTTTTCCCGGTTAGGGGTCGCCACAGCGGAACTCAGGTCCGCTAATGATTGGTAGTGGATTTTTACGTACCGGGTTACCAGCCCTGATGCAGGGCAGAAGCATTCCAGGTGTGAGAAAGACAGGAGGCTCTTGCTGGTGTGAAAGATATGAACAATAAAATAACAGAGTACTGGACAGTATCAGATGTATAGCATGAATAATAAATCAACTGGATGGTATTTCTGCAATTAGATGAATTTGGTGCATGATGAGACTAATAAAATAGTAGAAAAGAACTTGAAATGAATGATAGAGCAGACCTCAACAACATTTAATACGTTTTTATGAGGTGGTGAAAGACAGAAACAGCTCAATGTAGCAGAAAAGAGTAGTACTTCACCTTGGACTATACAGCAGATAAATAATTCAAAACTTAAAATATGAAGACTAGACAGTCAAAGGATAAAATGCAGCTTGGATAAGTAGAGCAGACAGAAATAAAGTGAGTGATCTGAGCTCCGGGTCACACTGTATGTAAGTTAAACCCCTGTCCCCATCAACACATGTAGTGCATTTATCTGAGTATCAACCCCCCCAGTCATGTACACACACACACACACACACACACACACACACACACACACACACACACACACACACACACACACACACACACATTGTTGTAGTGCCCGGAATCTCCCAACTATAAACAGAGATCTTTGTTTATCTTCTACCCCTCCCTCACATGCACACACATGTGTGCATGCATGCATACACACACACACACACACACACACACACACACACACACACACACACACACACACACACACACACACACATTATTGTAGTGCCCAGAATCTCCCAACTATAAACAGATATCTTTGTTTCTCTCCTACCCCTCTCTCACATGCACACACATGTGTGTGTGCGTACACACACACACACACACACACACACACACACACACACACACACACACACACACACACACACACAGACAATTAATGCCAAGCCTCTTGCAGCTGTGATTAGAGCCCGTGTTCCACCCCCCCACACACACACAACTGTAGTGACCAGCCTCTCCCAGCTGTGATCATAGCCCATTGTTCCCACCCCTCAACACTCACACACAGAACACAGACATAGGAACTTCCACACACATTTATTTATTTATTTTACATTTGTTAACTGGGGGGTATCTGACTGAGCCGAAAAGGCCCTTTTTCAGCAGAGGCCTGGGGAGAAAAGCTCCACACAGAAAAATTACAGATACATTTAGATATTAAGACATGATCAGTATACACACAAATTACAATAGACATGTTTTTACAGTGGCATGCACATACAAATACACATGTGGTATAACAGCGCAGGTATCCTCAGAGGAGCCTCTACCTCTCACTCATCCCTGTGATAATTAAAGTGTTTTTCCTATTTCTTGAACTTCCCATATGACACACAACTGTTCACTTTGACTCCTGTCCCTAACCCAGCTATATAAATAATGACAGTCACTGAATTCAGATATGTGGCACTAGCCACACACACACACACACACACACACACACACACACACACACACACACACACACACACACACACACACACACACACACACACACACACACACACACACACACACACACACACACACACACACACACACATTATGCTAATAATGCACACAATCACAATTTTAACAAATGTATCTCACTGTTATACTTCAGTCATTTTCCATGACCTCTCTGGCATGATCCTCTTCTTCCCCATCCCAGCCTCTATCCCAAGATACAGTGTGGTGCAGGTAATGAAATAAAGCCAGGTTCTTTATGCCACTGCTATTTGTGAATCGAGCAGAAAGAACCTTAGCAAAATCTTTTCCATGTTAAACCAAGATATTATTAAAGGACAGCCTTATGGTTTCAATAAGTTCTTGCTATTCTTTTTACTAAACTTTCACGATGGAGTAACAATCAAATGTTAGACATATACACCGAGGACAGTGTTAATTAACTGTGTCTAGAGCCTTAACAAAATCTCTTGCATGCTAATCCAGACTAGTTTTAAATGACAGTCCTATGGTTTTGATAAATTATTGCTACTCCTATTCATTTTGCAGATTTTTCACAATGATTATTACATTTTGGAGCTTATACTGAGGTCTGTGTTAACTGTTTTTGATAGTAATGCATTTAGCATGCTAGGCTGAAATCATACCTTCCATTTATATGCAACATATCAGAGCACAGTCTTTTGAGTTCATCTTAGATAACACAGCATGTATCTATGGATTATTTTGCTGAAAGAAAACATGTTACAGAACCAGATAACAACTAGTAGTATTTGGTTGTGTAGTCTGCCCAGGAAATGGAATAAGAGAATAAATCCTTAAGTATCTTTTCCTCGGGTTCCCGAGCTGTAGTTTTTGGCTTATGTCTGTTAAAAATGGATTGTGTAACTGTTTATTTTTGGATTTCCCCGTTATTGTGTAGCCATTCAGCATACCAGACTGCTTCTTTCGGAAGACAAGACTGAAAGACAATCCTATGACTATTCAGTTAGATATGTGCACTAAACTCTAAAGCCAGCCTTCATAAATGTAATGCTGAAGGACTGAAGGCCTGTATTACCCTAGAGAACAGATATGATGCGAACTATTATGGTATGTTTATGAGTGCACCCTTAAATCAAGCAGCATGCACCAGAGGAAACAAAAGGCTGTGGACGTTATAAAAGTAGTTCATATTCTGAATTCTTAGTCCTAGAACTCGTTTGTATATAATTCAAGATTACAGGTTTTACATGCTGGCTGATTAAATATGAAGAGTAACATTTAACGTAGAATGACAGGGCTATAATATCCAGTCTTTTTCTCTACAAACACAAATTTGTTTGAGAGAGTTAATATCTTTTCATTTCTTCTCTGTTTAGGAAGCACTAACAACTTACATGAACCTAATGGTTTATGTGTTAATAAGGTTATTGGGGAGCATCTGTGAATCTGACCATAAAGGGAGAGCACAACATGGTATAATAGATTTACCTAGAAGACATATGTAGTAAAATCTGCTAGAAACAGAATAAAAAAGATTCTACTCAGCTGTAGTTAAAATATTAATGGAATCTGGATATCTGTTTAAGTGACATTTATTGTTGTAGTCTGCTGTAGGCATTACTGTGAAATGTAACACTAACTAGCAGAAGTTTAATAACCAAGCACATCTGTCTTTTCTTAATGTGTGTGGCAAGATGTGTGACAAATGGTTAGAATTTGTTAAATGTAATGGGACACATGATAGCAAAGCAAAACTCAGTGTAAATGTATGTATTAATTTTTATAACGTTACTCCGGTATAATGAGAGGTTATTATGTAGCTATACTTTAACTGTCTCACTAAGCTGATCTTCTTTATCCATGTGAAACAACAAGATAAGTGACAACTCAGAACATGCAACAACTTATAGACATGTTAGCAAACGCTGCAGTACAAAAAGATCCAGATTCAGCTTGAAATGATCCAGTGCACTGGTTTGAAACGATCTTGAGTCAGAGAAGGAAGGAAAGAAAGAAAGAAAGAGCAGGAAGGAAGAAAGGAAGGTGGAAAGATATTACTCTACATTTTATCATAGCCAGAATGCTAAGAAGAGATGGGAGAGAAGAAAGAACGAAACCTGACCAATTAAATGATGGTATCTCTGACAAGCAATGATCCTTATAACCTGTAACTTTGAGAAAGTAACATTGATCTGCAAACAAAATTATACTTACAAAGCAGGTGATAAGGATTTTCATAGATGAACAATTTGTTTTGTTCCTCCCCATGTGAACTTTGCTCCCACACCCCTTTACTTAAAATCATTAAGCCCAAGATCACACAACCAAAGGGAAAGGGAAACCATTGGGGTAATAGGAAGGGTCCAGCTGCAGCATTCCTCTTTTGTAAATCTTCTGAACATCCATATTATTTCCTCTATAACTCTAGGGATTTTTTCAGTGATATCAGTTGCTACAAGGGGGCTGTGTTTTCAAAAAATTGAGATCCTGGAATGCCAGTCAGTGAGATGATTACTTCAGGGATGATTAACTGGCTACCATGCCATCCTGAGAGTTTATTTATTTTATTTATCTTTTGTTTACCAGGTTATGCCCACTAGGCTAGTGGCATCTTTACAGGGTGTAACTGAGGTGTTGTTTACACTACTAGGAGAAAATCTGGCCAGGACATTAGAGACCCCCCCCCTTCATCATTGTAGTGAGTGGGACCCATTTTGGAGGAGCATTTTCTGTTTCTATTTCTGTTCCAGGCACAGAGGCAGCCCAGAAAACAGAAGGCAGATGGAGAGAAGGAAATGTCAGAGCAGATAATGTGTGCAGGACTCTGAGGAAATGATTCAAAGAAACCTGCTTGATGGAGATGAGTCAGGAAATGATGGCTGTATAATTACAAACCTCCAGTAGGGAGGGTTGGGGGATGATTTACTTAAAGGAATTGTGGTGCACAGTGAACCAACAAATGAAGGAGATGTTTCCTGGCATTATGGAAAAAATGGAAAAGGAGGATGCAAAGACAATTCTGAAGAATAGTGATGAGATGCAAAAGAAAACATATGCAGAGAAAGTAAAAGAGGACAAAAGTGTAGTAGCAGAAAAGAAGGCAGAAGAAAATGAAAAACAGAAGTACATAGTAAGGATTTAAAGTAAAGAAGACAAAGAAATGGACAGGTATGAAGTGTGGGATGGTTTAATAGCTCCTTTTAGTTGTAACAGCATGAGGTAAGAGCATGTATTCTTATTAACAAAGAGACATTTTATAACATTATATTTGAAACTGTTTTTTTCCAATGGAAAATTTTCTTGGAGAATATGATAAAAAGACTGTTACCCATGGAACCTTTATGTGATAAAAGCATTTAACAAGGAAACAAAAACGAAGATTCATGTACAATTTTGAATAGAGGTAGAAAGAGAGACTCTGAAATGACATTTGAAAGTTTTGTGTAAAGAAATACTGGACATTGCAAAAACTTATGACAAAAAGGGGTTTATGGACTGGTAGCTGAGATTGTAATATTGTGTTAAAAATAGAAAGTGAAAAACAATTATACATATACCAAGCATGATAAATGTGGAAGGGAATAGGGGTGTTGGAAAATACTGGAGATAACACAAAACATGTTTTTTTTTTGTAGAAAACAAAGACATTTGAAAAGTAACTATGACAAAAAATTTTATATTTGTGGTGAAATGGGAAATTATGCAAAAATGTGAATTGAAATGTTATAGTAACAAAATTGGACATTTACGGATGGATTGCAAAAATGAAAACAACAGTAAAGAAAAGGGAAGAAAATGAACAAAGAGAAGAAATTTTAGAAGTAATAGAAATAAAATAAAAAATAGATGAGAAAAAATAATAAAGAGGACATGGAAGAAGGTTCTGAAATAAGTGACGAATAAGACATAACATGGAAGGTAGTAAGGGAACAACAGAATTCTATTGGTAAAAGGATAAAAGACAGAAAAATTAAATTTAAATAAGGATATTTTTATTTTATTTATTTATTTGTGATTTGTTGACCAGGAAAGTCCGACTAGGTTCCACAGAGCCTGTTTTCAGTGGAGGCCTGGGGAGAAATGCTCCAGATGCATGTCTTTGGAATGTGGGAGGAAACCGGAGTACCCAGAGGGAACCCATGGACAACACAGGAGAACATGCAACTCCCACAGACAGAACCAGCCGAGAATCACCAGTGTGAACCTCTGAACCTCTTGACGAGGCCAAAAAAAAAAAAAAAAAAAAAAGAAGAAAGGAAATGTGTTAAAAAGAATATATGCAGCTAAAGATTATGGCCTGGTAGAATGGTTAAGTATCTGATTCACAGACATAAAAGTACAGTGTTTGATTCTCACCTTTTGGAAGGAGCTCAGGCTTCGAACGGCCTATTAAGAAAGCTAGACTAATAATTAGCTATGAATTTATGAGCTCATGAATCTAAGGAAAAGGTAAAATGAAAATTTTAGAGTGCTTCTGTAAATGTGAACAGTATTAAGAATATAGTGAGAAGAATAAGAATGTTGGAGTGGTATAACACGTGCTGTAGATGTAATTCTATTAGAAGACACAAGATGTTTAACAAATGAAGAAAGATTACAAACAGAGAAACTATGAGGAGGAAAGTTAATCTGGAAGTTTGGAAATGAGAGATGTCCTGGAATAGTCATATTCTACTGAAATACAGTAGGGATATTAGATGTAACTTTAGCAAACATGAGAAGATTAACCATTGTAGATTTAACATGGAAAGAACAAGTATATATAATTATAACATGCTTCTACTAACTGTAAAGAAAGGGAAAGCTTATTTCACCAGATTTCAGACTATGTCTTTATAAATGTGAATATTATAATAGGAGACTTTAATTGTGATTTAAAAGGCAAGTGTAAAAAGAAAGGAAATGATATAAGAAAAATGTTAGACATTATAAGATGTGGTAAGTTAAAACTTTGCATCAAAAATTCATAGACGTACAAAAGGGGTATGTATAGAACAGAACTAGATTACTTATACTATCAGAAGGTTTAGTTATAGGAGAAGGGGGTAGTTGAAACAGATTTTCTGTTTATTGCTGGTGTTGCCTTCTACATGCCCATCTCTGGCTGTACTTTTCCTCTTTCTCTCACCTCCCATTATGCCTTTGCTCATATAGTTTGACCCCTTCTGTCTATGCCCTTTGTCTTCTTACCTTAGTGCTCCACTCACATATTGCCTGTAACACATTCCAATTCTTCCCTCTGCTGTCCAAGTTTTTACTATTACACTTGCATCTACTCTGCTGACAACTTCTGGTCTTGTCCTTTTGTCCCTTGTCTCACTTCTTGTTACCATTTTCCATTCAGTCTTGGTTGCTGTCCTGCTGCCCACTCATGCCCAACCTGATTATTTACTGCCCACTCCAGCTTCAAAATGCTACCTTGCAACCTGCACATTCTGCAGCAAACCCACATTCCCACCCATTGCTAAGCTCCCTGAAACAGACTCCTTTTTCTGTTCACTCTTTTTATGTTTCCTTCAGCACATAAACAGTGTTGCAGAACAGTGTACATATGAGCAACGGACAACGAAGGGTTAAGTACCACACAGTCATCAAACCCCACTACATATCCTTCTTTCAGACATTCCTGCACACATACAAACAAATTTCAATATTCTTCCTTGAAATTAAAAACTACTGCCTCATAAAAAGGAAACCACTGCTTGTTTAAGGAAAATTGAATATACCGTGGTAAAGGTATAGTCCTTTTTTCCAAAACAAGTCTTTTTGTAACAAATGATATTAGAAAATCAGTTCAATGTCCTTCACTGAACAACAATTTTTATTTCCTGTTATTTCCTAATATCCAGTAATTCTAACAGTAAGGGAAATATCTTTCCATTACATTAGAATGTATACAAGTTTTTTGCAATGGCAACCAATCGTTATACTTTTACAATCCCACCACATGTGAAACTAGGAGCCCACACTTTTGCACTGGTGCCAAGTCAAACTCACAGAATTAACTATCAAAGTTGTCAGGGACCCAGTTAAAAAAAAAACATGCAGATTATGTAGCTATTTAGGAGAACTAGCAACATCCTGAGATTTAAAGTAAAACCCAGTCCAGTGCGGGATAACGCAAAGTGCTACAGCTGAGCACAATGAGCTGTACCTTTGGGTAGGATTTTTATTTTACATTCGTTAACCGGGGGTGTCTGACTGAGCCGAAAAGGCCCTTTTCAGCAGAGGCCCGGGGAGAAAAGCTCCACAAAGAAAAATTACAGACACATTTAGTTATTTAGACATGATCAGTATACACACAAATTACAGGAGACATGTTTTTTAATAAAATGGGATCTTACTGGACAGAGCCAGGGATCCTTAAAAAAACATATTCCGCAACAGTTTTACTCCCCACCACAACAAACACACATATTTTGAGGCAAACAATTTATGCCTAACCTACTCTAAAAAATAACACAAGTAAACAACACTTACAAAAGCTAGCATAACGGTCATTATGAATCTAGTGTCAATGAACTCATAAGTGCTATCATCAGAACACATTTTATACTATTTGACAGTAATAAACTCCTTAAAGACAAACATAAAAGCAGGGAGAGAGATAGAGCTCTCTCCTGGGTCTAAACCATGCCTGGTATGCATAAGAATATAAAATCCTATTAACATAAAGTATTCCAGTTGTACAAATGTATATCATTCTATTATGTGTTATCACATATTAATGCACATTGATAGACATATTGCTTCATAATGAGATTGGAAGTAGAAGCTAGCTGGATGTTTTGCAGACTTGACACAAATCACAACCTGTCTTCATATACATTACCCCTCCTTACAATATTTGTTGTCTCTGCATACTCTATATAACACTCAAAGCCAATATTCTGCACCCTGATCTACGTTCCACCAAGAAAATGGACAGAGTAAACTTGACTTGAGAGACCAAGCATTCCAAATGTAGACATTGTAAGGCAGAAGGGAACATAGTATTTATACTGCATTATCTGAGGACAAGTGGGCAAAGCAGAGATGATGCAGATGGATGAGGAGATATCTGGTAGATGGAAGAAGAAGACTAGTTCATATTAGGTTTTTAGAAAATACTGCCTAGAAGGTGTTGTTTGAGGCAGTGCTATGATGCAAGTCATCAGCTGGGTACCTATATGATTGTGACAAACAGATGAGAAGTTCAGCTGTATGGGCATTTGTTGCAGTTCCATGATGAGCTCATCAAACCGATGATTATCAATGTCTTCACACATTGACATTTCACTGTCACCATCCGAATATCCTGGAGCATACTACTTTTATAACACTTCCTTTTTCTGTTGATCATAAATTTGATTTTTAACTAATTATAATCCACAATAATTTTAACAAATGAGCAAGAACAATGTCTCTGTGCTAAACAAATGTTTTTATTCAATTTTAAGATCTAAATCAATAGAAATGGAGAGAGAGCATTTTTCAGCCTCTCAATTGCACAGCAGCAGCAGTGTCATTTCTTGTGCATTGCTGTGTGCTGTTGTATGATATATCATTGTATGTGTGCTAATATGTGACTTGGTTTACCTCATCATCTTGTGGCTATTATTATTTCTTCACACTCCATTCTCACCCTCAAAGCTTACATGTGCAATACCACCCCCCCCCCAAAAAAAAATGGTGGTGCCCTGTGTGGCTGTTTTGGCTTGACAGGGAAATGTGCACTATCTGTCGTGTTTTATGTATAAAACAACAAAAAATCCATACTCAAGGGAAAATACTAAAGGTAAAGTATGTTATAGTAGAGAGAAACTTCTACAAATTCTATCTTCAAGCTTGCAATGCTGCAGGTTTGATGAGCTGTTGTATGTGAGGTCTAATAGACCTACTATGCTCTGGGAACTCCACAAACATCAGGAACAACAGCTTATATTCAATCATGATCCAAAATGTCTTGCTCAAGCAAATCTGACTTCTAAAACTTCTAAAATGAGGAGAAGAAGGAAAAGATGTGAAAGACTGAGGAAAAGAGGAGCTAGAGCTGGAATATATGCCAGGCTAAAGGCCAGTCCACAGAGGCCTGCACTTCCATCTATGGTACTGGTCAATGTTCACTCTCTGAATATATAAGGCTAGAACTAACTACAAAAAGCATGGTGAGAAACAGTTGTGTGCTCATGTTTACAGAGACATGGTTAAACTATAATATCATTGACAGTGTGGTGCATGTGGAAGGGCTGACACTATTTAGAGCTGACAGAATCAGATCCTCAGTCATAAATCACAGGGAGGTGATGCCTGTATCTACATAAATAACAGATGGTGTACCAACTGTGAGGCAGTTACCTCTTACTGTTCTGAAAACATTGGGTTCTTGTCACAAAGCTGTAGACCCTTCTGCTTGCCATGGAAGTTTAATGCTGTATATATTCCTCTCAGTGCCAGCACCAATGAGCACTGGCCATGCATCACCAGTCAATCAGTGAACTGCAGAATCAAAATCCAGAGTTTGCCCACATAACAGCAGGCGACTTCTACCAAGCAAACCTAAAGTCGGTACTACTGAACTATCGCCACCATTTGGACTTTGCTATGAAGGAAGAGACCACATCGGACAAAGTATATACCAACCTCAGACTGGGTTATAAGGCAGTACCTCACCCACACTTAGGTAACTTGGATCATCTGGCCATCATGCTAACCCCTGAGTACAAACCACTATTAATAAGAAGCAAGCCAACCAAGAAGCAAATAAGAGTATGGCCAGAGGGAGCAGTCAATGCACCCCAGGACTGCTTTGAGAACACATACTGGAATATGTTTAAAGACGTGGCTATCGGGGACCAATACATCAATCTGGATGAGTATACGGAAGTTGTATTCTCATACATATCTAAGTGTGTGGACGATGTGACAGTCAACAAGGCCATCACCATAAGGGCTAACCATAAAACCTGGATCACAAATGAAGTATATGAGCTCCTAAGAGCACACAGTGCTGCCTTTAAGGCAGGAGACAAGGATGCCCTCAGAGAGACCAGAAAGAACCTAAATAGGGGAATAAAGATGGCAAAGCATGCCTATGGACAGAAAATCCAGAGTGACTTCTCAGACCTAAGGGACTCAAGATATCTGTGGCAGGGAATAAAATCCTTAATAGACTACAGACCTGTATCTTCAAAGTGTGATGACAACACCGAATTTCTAAACGAGCTCAACACCTACTTCAGCAGGTTTGAAGAAGGGAATGGCACAAAAGCCATGAAACTCACCACCAGGCAAAATGAAATAGTACTCTGCCTCAGTTCAGCTGATGTTCACAGAACTCTACGCCGGGTGAACCTAAGAAAAGTTGAATCAGATAACATTCTAGGGTGTGTTAAGAGACTGTGTTGTTCAAATGATGATGGTTCTTATTGACATATTTAACACATCTCTACATCAGGCGATAGTACCCAAGTGCTTCAAGAACACATCAATCATACCACTACCAAAAAAGTCTCAGCCAATAAGCCTGAATGACTGTCGTCCAGTAGCTGTTACCTCTACCATAATGAAGTGCTTCAAAAGACTGGTCAAAGACTATTTAACAACAAATCTCCCTGCAGAACTGGATCCACTCCAATTTGCTTATCGGTTGAACCGCTCCACTGCAGATGCCATCTCGCTGGCTCTGCACACATCCATGGCTCACCTGAAAAACAAGAACTGTTATGTCCAACTATTGTACATTGACTTCAGCTCTGTTTTTAACACAGTTATACCTGGACATCTGATAGACAATCTGATTCATTTGGGTGTCAGCACTCCCAAGTGGACTTCCTCATTGACAGACCACAAAGAGTGACTGTAGGCAATAACACCTCAGAGAGCACTACACTGAGCACGGCAGTCCCTCAAGGATGTGTTCTCAACCCTCTGCTGTTCACCATTCTAACCCATGACTGTGCAGCTAGGGACAGCACAAATCACATCATGTAATTTGTGGATGATACTACAGTAGTAAGCTTAATCAGCGATGGTGATTAAACAGCATACAGGGAGGAGGTGAAGCATCTGTTTGACTGGTTTGACAACAACAACAACAACGTGGTTCTCAACGTAAACAAAACCAAAGTGGTAATAGTGGAATTCAGGAAAAACACAAGGCACATCCCCCTTCACAGTCAAGGGAGAAAGAGTAGAAAGGGTGAAGAGCACCAAATTCCTTGGAGTGCACATCTCAGAAGACTTAGCATGGTCCACTAACACAAATCACACTGTCAAGAAGGCACAACAAAGGCTCCACTTCCTACGCAGGTTGAAGAGAGCAAACCTTTCATCTTCGGTCCTCACAACCTTCTACAGAGGCACCAGTGAAAGCATCTTGACAAGCAATATCACAGTATGCTACTGGAACTGCAAGGCTACAGATTGTAAGGCTCTCCAAAGGATGGTGAAGGTGGCAGAGAGGATCACCCGGTCCACACTTCCATCTATACAGGATCTGCAGTCTGCATGGTATCATAAGAGAGCTACAAAGATTGCCAGAGACCAGACCCACCCAGCTCAGGGACTGTTCTTCTGCTTGACTTTAGACAAGTGCTACAGAAGTATATCTTGTAAAATGACTAGATTCAGAAGCAGCGTCTTTCCTCAGGCTATCAGTCTACTAAACTTGAGTAGCAAGTCACTCAGTCAGAGGCCGCACAGTCTGAAGGGAATCTCTTTCCTTAAAGTTCAGTCAACCCACCGTTAGGTTCTTCTCACCTGTACAATAGCTCATTGAAAGTTTCTTACTTTTTTGGGCAGTAATGCAAAGAACAAGTTACTTTCCGTATAACTGAAAGTGCTCTAGTCTCATAAGGCTCAAGTCTCAACTATGCAACATATCTACCTTTGCAATACTAAGTGCTACTAATAGATAGAGATGCAAAAATGTAATTATGTCCTAGTGTCTTGTCAAATGTTACAAATGTGTTTTATTTATATATCTAATATTTATAGAACCGAAAGGAACAAACTTTCATTTAGCCTGCACTCAGATGTGGACCTAAATGACAATAAAGTTTACTCTGACTTTGACAAAACAAGATGCCAAGGTTTGAAATCAAGCTTCAGTTGATAGACGGTCAGAAAGGGTTGGTAGAATGGGAGATCCATTGTTAAAATCTCCTGTACAGGCTTCAGGTTGGTGTTCCATGGAGTGTTTAACTGCTAGTAAAGACTGAATTTTATATAATACAAGCATGATGGGGGGGGGGGGGTAGTACAGCACTTGTTTGCACTACATAGTTTTAGATTGTGGAATTTTGACATTGTGGACAACAGCACACAAGATTAAATTATGGCATCAATGTGTTTCTGTGTGTGTGTGTGTGTGTGTGTGTGTGTGTGTGTGTGTGTGTGTGTGTGTGTGTGTGTATGTAAGAGTGTGTGTGTGTGTGTGTGTGTGTGTGTGTGTGTGTGTGTGTGTGTGTGTAGGAAGAAAATTATTATAAAAAAATAGCAGCTGTAAGCCTACAGAATCCTTATCATTAGTACATTGTGACTCCACCACCCCTGTATTCACCTGTCTCCCATAGAGGTAAGCTAGATTTCTGAATGGAAGGTATAGTTTTCTGCAGGAAGTAAGATTTATGCTACCTACTGATGGTTAGTGACAGGGACATCCCAATGCATCTCAGATGAGCTCTGGTTAGGTATGTGAGAGCATGAGAAATATAATGGTTAGTATTTTCAAAGCAATGAAACAGATGGTTTCCCAGAAAGAAAAAATATGGCATAGTTATGCAAAATATATGTAAAATACAAAATTCCAGTGCAGCAACGCATTTTCATAGCATGTTTTAAAATTAATTATGCAGTATGAATTTATCTGTGAATTTCACGATAAGAGTATTTTGACAGGAAAATGTAGATGCTTACAGTCATTAAGACATTAAACATAACTAGATTTGATTTTGAAATGGATATTCTACAGCATGTCACATACAATGAACTCTATTTATATTACCCCTAATACTGAATAGTTAATGTGTAAGTAACATTTTATGATGCATAATACATATATAACACCTTAATCTGTTTTAAAGTGTTTGGTGACTCATCCTCCTTGCCAGTAGCTTCCATCATTACACATTTCTGGACTGTCTTAAAGTCTTTCTGTAATAAATACTCAAAATGTCACACCTGTGGATTGTTAACAAAACAAACATATTTGATAACTTATCAAGTGAAGTGCTACTTTCATTTTGACCATGTCAGAGTAACACAGGAAAGTTTCAAGGTTTCCCAATTTTCTTTGTTTACCTTACTGCCTGAAACAAGCAATATAATGAAACAATTAAGAATTCCTATAATTTATCTCTGAACTCATAGCTTGTTTAAACCCAAACACACTGATATGACCAGACTGAGATCAAGCACGTGTGCGCACTCAGGGTGGAAAAGAGGTTAGCTTTAACAAAGTACACATTAACCTAATCTAATCTCATGGCAAGGTTTGCAAACCAACATCCGGAGAAGCATAAGGACATCTCCCACACTTGCATGTTCAGCTTCTTCCTAGGGGCTACTCCAAAAAACTTTGCAGAAATATTTATTTACATGTGCTGCATTTGCTATATTTCAAAAGGCATGTTTTTCGGTAGCTGTTAAACATCCAGCTAGTTTAGCTAATTCCTTTCCTCATTCTATATGCAGTTTAAATGTACCATTAGGTTTCTTTGTCACTGACACAAAGTATGATAAGAACTCAGCAACACAAAAATAACAAAAAGGCTGTTTATTCAAATAAAGCTTTCAGGTAAAAAAACCTTCATTAGTGTATAAAAGCAACACCTAACATCCTCACTTACTATAACACACAGCCATCATTACATATGCTAAGCATTTAAAGAACCATAACATTCATAGAAAATGTCAACATTTAATTACCATATTGATGCAAAAGAAACATAATATATGCACGCACATGTATGCATATGTATATACATATGCATATAAAAAAAGGAGGGGGGAGAACGCAGAGACTTCTTAACAACACAACAATTTGCAGAAATTAGACGGAAATTAAGTGACATTCTGAGCACCCAGCCAAATCCACTTCTGAATATGTGTAACAAGGTATTGTTAACTAGGAATGTTGTAGTGAGACAATGAGGATGAGCAGAATTTTTTTAAATTGTTTGCCATTCTTGAGAAGAAGGTTAGAAAATGTAAAAGTTTACAGTGGCAAAGATATAGCTTTCTGGTATATACTGACCTTGGAATTGTACTCCGTATTCTCAGCATTCTCAAAATGCCTTCATATGCCAATCTTTATCCTGCTTTATTGCAAAAATGGCAGGAAATGAACTTGCAGTTGGGCAAGAATTACATGTTATCAATGAATGATTTCTTTGAGAAGATAGAGAATGACTTATCCTAGGAAATTAATGAGCTGGAGACTGCTATTTCATCCTCTAAATTGTTTTCTAAACATGTTGCTGAATACAACAACCTTTTGAGTGGTCTGGCTAAACTGGACTCTATCTTTGAGAAAACTAAAAAAACATAAGCTTAATCGTGACATCAATGACTACAAAAGTGGCTGTATTTTTTCGTGGCTGAAAGAGAAATGGTCTGTTGATGCACAAAATAAACAACTTGATGGCAGAAAAGAAGGAAGTGGTCTGTCAATGCTCGTTCTTTAAAATCTCTTGATATACTAGATGGCGTATCTGCACCTTTAAATTGTTGTGTACAAGCATCTTCTGAGGTCAACATGTTAGACACACAGCTTATTCAGGCAGTAATTGAACTTTTGAATGAAAATGAGGCAGCTACGTCTTCCGTGGCAGGTAGGCAGAGCAACAGTAAGGAAACATGCCAGGAGCAGGGTTTCTCTATTTCTCAAACCGCTGTCCATTTGAAATTACCCAAAACTGTAATGCACAAGAAACATGAGCACTCAAGAGGGCCTTCGGCCCAATGGAAGAAGTGGAGAAGCACGAGTGCTTCAAAAATAACCAAACCTTGACAAAGGTACTGTAAACAAATATACAATATACTAAGGTTTTTTTGAGGGGTACAAAAGCAATAACAGTAAAATTACCTGAAAAAGTGAAAGTACAGAAGAAACAAGAACCGAGAGATAGATCACAGCAGTGAGGCGAGTTGCATGGAGCAAAGAGAAAGAACAAAAGTCCGATACCCCACAACAAACAGGGACAGAAGTTCTAAGTAAGCAAAAGAATGTATTTGTGAATCTATCTAATTATAATTTAATGGAAGCTACTAAGAAACTATTCGATAAAAGTATGCAATTTATGCCAATGAAGTCAGATACAGTTGTTGATGCAATAACTGATCTGAGGACCTTCGTTAGAAATGTAAATTTAAAGTTGATTTTTAAAGACACATTACAGTGTAGTACTGACTGTAAAAAATATAGTATTTTTATTCCAAATAACTGTCCTGTGCTGAATGCATTTATGTCTGTTTGTGAACAACATCTTAGAAAATTATATGATAATAGAAACTTTAAAGTGAAAAACGCATATGATTTATCTTATGATGAATATAAGGCACTAATGGATTTGTGTCATGATGACACCTAATAATTAAGCAAGCAGACAAAGGTGGAGCTATTGTTTTATTTAATAAGTCTGATGCTTTAATGGAAGAGTTTCTTTCTGATGAATTGACCTTTAAAATGATTACTTTTAATGAGGTAAAAAAAACATATTGCAGATGTAAATATGTGTATTTATGAGCTTCAACTGCAGAATGATATTTCTTCAGATCTTTTTAACTATTTTACAGTATCATGCCCAGTCATACCAATGATATATGGGATGCCTAAGCTCCATAAATCAATCACACGCCCCCCCAATGAGACCTATTGTCTCAGGAAGGGGCTGGGTGACCGAACCTTTGTCAATCTATATACAAAATGTTTTAAGCAAGTATTTGGAACTATGTCCTAGCTTTTTAAGGGACTCAAATGATTTTCTAACCAAACTCTATAACTGGTATAAAGAGAATCTAGATGCTGATTATTTAATGGTTACACTTGATATAAATTCTGTTTTTACTGTAATACTGAACAATTATGGAATAAATACCATACGTGATTTTTTATGCAAAAATACAGATATGAATGGTAGAAATCTAGAGAATTTATATAATTTGATTGAGATTGTTTTGATCAAAATTTTTTTTTTTGTTTAATGGACAACCATGTTTACAATGAAGTGGTGTGGCCATGGGAACACCCATGGCCAACACATATGCAAATATAGTATTACATGAATGGGAATGTAAGCTTATAAATACTGTCAATAACCCTTTTAAAGCTAATGTACATTTTTATCAGCGTTTTGTTGATGATTTTTTATAATTTGGAAGGGATCTTTGAGTGACCTGAATGTCTTTGTTCAATATTTGAATGGCACTACTTTCTTTTTACAATTTAAAATGAGTTTCTCTAATGTTGACATTGTGTTCTTAGACATCCATCCATTTAAGGAACAAGGGCAGCTTATCACAACCGTACATAGGAAGGATATGCAAGTAAATAGATATACACATGCTAAGAGTATGCATAGAAGGCACATCTTTAAAGGTAGTTTAAAGGGGTAATTTCTAAGAACTAGTAAACTTAATAGCAATGAGGTTAGATGTAAAGAAGAAATGGAACAACTATTTAGTGATTTTGTAGATAGGGGCTATGATGCTGAATTAGTAAGGAACATCATGAATAATACCCTAAAAAATAGAATACATCAGGCATGCCCTATATGTGGAGAGGAGGCAGTTGTGGCCATGACATCTGAAAGAAAGAACACAGAAGCAGCTTCAGTAAGATATATTACTACATATACGACTAGAGTTAAACAAGAAGAAAGTAATATCTGCAAACATTGGTGGATATTAATAACCATGCAGGAGCTTGTCCCAATATTGGGACATATACCAAGATTTACCTATAGAAACAGCTTGAATTTGAAAAGACAACTATGCTATAAAGACTTTCGTATGAATATAAGCATTCCTAGGGTAATTAGATATGGAATGGTTCCATGCAAGGGATGTGGTTGTTGTAAAAATATTTGTGATGAACAGTATTTTCAGCACCCCATAACAAACGTTAAATATGAAATCAGATGTCAGGCAAACTGTAATACCATGTTTATAGTTTACTTAGGACCATGTGAAAAATGTAGATGCTTCTATGTTGGAAAATTCTCTAGATGTTTAAGGGATCGGATAATTGAGCACAGGTCAGAAATTAAAAGGAAGATAGAGACTAATGCATAGCTAGGCATATTACTGACAATAATGAGGCACATATTTTTAGATTTAAAGTATTAGAAATAATACATAAAAATATTAGGGGAGGGTGCATGATAAATAGACTGGACATGGCTGAGTATAAATGGATTACATTGTTGGAAGCTGATAAATATCCAGGACTGAACAATATGAATACAATAAAACCCATTCTGGTTCGAAAATAAAAGCAGTATAAATAAATATTTGATACAAATATTTTTATGAAATATACTGTTTTATGTTATTTTATAAAGTATGTTTTTTAACTTATTTGCATAATTAATTGATTCTATGAATGCAATTTTTGGCTGTGTCATGTGTTATTTAAATTGAGGTATATAAACCATGTGATTTTAAATGTTAACCAAACACTGATGAAAGGACTTTTCCTGAAAGCTTTATTGGAAATAAATTGAGCATTTCTACTAGTTGGTGTGTGCTCTTTTGGAGTATTTGCTTCACCTGATGTTGTTTACTACAGTGAGTTCGTGTTTTGAGTGTGAACATTTGTAATGAGTCAGGGGCACTCGTGATTAAAAGCAACAGTATACTACACAAAGATGGTGGGCTTGTAAAATGTGATAGTGTTGTTAACTTATCTGATTTTTTTTAATTGAATTGGACATCTCATTGCTTGCCAAAGGACTTAAATTTATTCCTGACATTATTGATTGTTTGAGCAAAGCGTTGCTTGATTTGAAAATGTTCATTCGCAATGTGGATTTGAAATACATTTTTAAACAGCCTGGTAAGAATGATGTATGTAAGAGCTCTAGTATATTCATACCAAATAGTCACCCAGTAGTTCATAAATTTCATAGTATTTGTGAACTTCAAATAAGGGAAGCTTTTTTTAGACTCTAATACTTTTAAGTCTGTTAATAAAGATATTAGTAGGCATATTAATGTTATCAATGCTGTTGTGTTTGATTTGCAGGCTATGAATGATATTTCTGTTGAATTATTAAGTTATTTTAATGTTCCATTTCCTAAGATCTCTATACTATACGGACTACCCAAAATACATAAAGCTATTGAACCCCCCCCCCATAAGACCTATAGTCTCAGGCAGGGGGTGGATTACAGAGCCTGTCTTCATGTATTTACAAAAAACGTTGTCAGGTTTCTTACTGAAGGTCAAAAGTTTTATTAAAGATACTAATGACTTTTTAAATCATTTATATGAGTGGTTTTCATGTAGGAACCAAGATGAAAGTTTTCTAATGGTTACCTTAGATATACAATTGTTGTTTATCACAATTCCAAATACTTATGGCATAAATGCCATTAGAGAGTTCATGCATAGTAATGGCAATTATACTAATAGATATATAGAGACTATCTGTGAGTTACTGGATTTAGTCCTTAGCAATAATTTCTTTTCCTTTGACACCCAATTTTACCATCAAGTACATGGGGTGGCAATGGGTACACCCATTGCAAATACACACGCTAATTTAGTGCTTGACAAATGGGAGAATGAGGTTGTTTATAATGGGCCTGTAAAATTTTATTAAAACATTAATTGTTTTAGAAGATTTGCGGATGATCTTTTCTTTATTTGGCATGAAATAATGTTGAACTGAATGAATTCTTAGTATACTTAAACTGTAGCACAGAATTTTTGACGTTTACTATGACTTGCTCACCTGAGAGCATTATTTTTTTGGATATCACTACAGACTTTGATGGTTGTAATATGTTAACTACTGTTTACAAGAAACCTGTCCATAGGAACAGGTTTCTACATAGTTCTAGTATTCATGCACCCCATGCATTTAAAGGGATCAGTAAGGGTCAGTTTATTCGGATAAGCAGATTAAATTCTGGCACAAACAAATGTCACCTGCAGTTGAATAAAACCAAACATGAGTTCCTTGATAGAGGATATAACAGTGACAAACTTGATCAAGAAATAGATCATGTACCAAGTTTGAGATCTACCTCTGCTAGTCCGAGTTTTGGGGTTAAACAGCTTACTAGCATTCAGGCTCAATCAATTGCCAATGAGGTTAATAGCTATATTATGACATATAGTAGAGCCTCTCCAACTATTAAAGGCATTATTAGAACTAATTGGAGTATATTAACATCTTTACCTGAGCTAGAGAAACTTATAGGTGATTACCCCAGGGTTTTGTATCGTAACTGACAAAGTCTTAAACAAAAACTGTGCTATAAAGATTTTCATAATAATATTCCAAGATGTAAATACAGTTTTTCTGGTACCATTCCATGTCATAATTGTTCATGTTGTGAGGTTATAAATAAAAACATGTTATTTATTCATCCACTGATTGGCAAAACATTTAAGTTTTCTTGTCCTGTCACTTGTAATTCCTCACATGTAGTTTATCTTGCCACATCTACCAAATGCTCTTATTTTTATATTGGCAAATCAATGAGGAAATTAAAAGACAAGATTATTGAACACAGGTCAGATATCAAAAGAAATATAAGCACAAACTCCCTAGCTAAGAATGTTATTGAACATGGTGTTGAACATACTTTTAGGTTTAGAGTTATTGATCAGGTTTTGCTAGTATTGGGGTGGTGATTTAAATAACAGTTTGAGAACTAGAATGGATACTTAGAATGAATGCTTATTTTCCCCCTGGTCTGAATCAGGTAACAACAATTAAGCCTGTACTGAAACACAAGCAAATGTACCTATATTAGTCTTTATCAGAGTATATTCCCCCCTTTTTTATATGCCTGTGTATATACATATGCATACATGTGCATGTGTATATATATTTCTAGGAAACATATTTATGGATATATGTTTTTTTATTCATGTCTTTTGTATCAATATGGTAATTAAATGTTGGAATTTTATATACATGTTTTGGTTCTTTAAATGGTTGCATTTGTAATTGATTAATTGATGGCTGTGTGTTACATAAAGTGAGAATGTTAGGTGCTGCTTTTATACACTGATGAAGGTTTTTTTACCTGTAAGCTTTGTTTGAATAAAATAGCTTTTTTGTTATTTTTGCGTTGCTGAGTTCTTATCATACTTTCTACTGGTGACTGTTATATTTATGAACTGAGCTTTTTCTGCACTGCTTTGGTTTATTTGTTGTGTTTTTCTTTGTCACTGAAACAGCAGTTCCCCTAAAACTGCAGTAGCATCTGAGAAGATACTGTTTCTACGCTTAAGACAATAGCTACATTATTTTACCTTGTGCTGTGCTATGCCTGAAAATAGCCCCCTTAGTACACCATTTTAATTATCAACCAAACAGATTAATAGAGGCTGTTGTATCTTATCACAGAAGTGCAATGTAACAGAGTTTGCAGTAAGGTGAGTAATTTATACTGCTACCTTTAGAAATGCATTTACAGCAAAATTAACTTATTTTCATTATGCGTATTCTTCCAGCACATATGCAGAATAAATCAGCATGGTGACAACATGCCATCAGACAAGAATACAGGATGTATTTATTTAGTCTTTTTAAGACGGTAGTCCATTGATCACAACAGACCAGGTAAGGAAATTAACAAAGAAATAAATAAATAAAATAAGACATTAATTCACAAACGGAATAATCAAAGAAGGTACAGAGCAGACAACCAAAACAATGGGCAAATATTATTAACTGAGGAAAAAAACAAATGCAGATTCATTTTAGTAGAATGTATAGCAAGTAAGTAGTAGGTAAGGACAGATGGTGGAACTAGAAGTGATGTAAGCGAGGGAGGAGTTAGAAAAGAACTTGCAGTCAGATTCTTTGATTGAGGTATATTAACTGTTATTTCAGCAGATGTAAAATGGGTATTCCTAGACAGCTACAAAGAACTAGGCTGAGCAATGATACTAAATTGAAGCAATCATGTGTGACCTTATAAACCACAGGGAAAAATGTTAACATAAAAATTAACAATAATAAGAAAGGGTCTGCTGTATACAGGTTTTGGTGACCTGGGTTAAAAGAGAAGGCTGGGAGCTAGATTAATGTGCCAGTTCATCCATCCACGAGGAGGGTACTGTTGGGTTCTGCTGCAAAAGCACCACATATGGGAAGGCTCAGTACTGCAGCTCCAGCAGTTGGAAGATAGTGGGACCAAGCTTGTCAAGGAACAGCAGTGCATAAAACAATACTTTTTATTATCAAATTACAATTACACATTAACAAAATACATATTTTAAAATAAGTAAGCAATTCTTCCATGATACCTTCATAAAGGAAGGGTTGCAAATAGTTTTGTATACATTTCAGCAATTATCAAGGGACTTCCAGACTGAAACCTACTATGGGACTGTTGTTCATTTGCTTCCACCTTATTTGGTACCTACTCCTAGGATAAATTATATTTTTCGTAAAGGTGAGGGTTTCATAATATAACTAGTTTCTTCAATTATATACTACAGGTGAAATTTGTTTATAACCAGTGAAATATGGCTTGTTGGCATCAGTGTATTATATGTGTATCATTGTGTCTTCATGAACCACTCTTTTGATCCACTAAGTTTTTAATGGAAATTTGCTCAATTCTTATGATGCCTTGATAAAGGGAGATTTGCTAGTATTATTCCCTATGCAGAAACACCATACATGACATTCTGCTTATAGTCTGGGTCTTCTACAAGCACCAGAGTCCCAGGTGTTTGAATACCATTACCCTGCAGCCAGAGATGTGGGGGTCTTGTAGTTTGTACAGTTGACAGCTCACCACCATACTTGATGACATGTTCGGGCAAGGGGCAACAGCTTTGGCCGATAGTGGAGTTGCCGTAGTGCACGTTGAATACAATAGCTGAGTTTAAGCAAGGTTAGTGTGTCAGCCATGGAAAGAGAGCTAGAAGGGGCTGGGAGTGCAGTTTAGGGTTTTAGGCAGTGATTGGGAAGGGATTTAGGTTTAGGAAGGGTTAGTTTTATGCTTAGAAAGTGATTGGGGACTTTAGGTTTAGGGAGGGGGGTGATTGGAGTTTATTATCTATTATAATTTATTGGAGTATTCTGCAGTCTAATACTAAGAAAAGAAAGAGTTCCCATGAAATGAAGAATAGGAAACGGTTAAATAGAGACTCTGGCAAAATAGTTACAGACGTGACTGATTACATTAATAATATCAGCATCCTGGCACTTAATATTGCTCCAGCAGATATTTCTCTGATGGAGGTAGGCACAGGCAGGCAGGCTTTTCAGTTTTTATCACATGAAGATATATTTCATATTATAATCATTCGAAAATGGTAAGGATAACGTTATAAATACAGATGAAGAACCTGGTAATACAAACTCCACAGTATAAGGATTTAATGGATGTGTAGATTTGCAGATGCTAGAAAATATAGAATGTGGAAGTTCTAAGACTCATAAGTAAAATCAAGTAAGGGCATGTAAGGAAAAGTAACAAAATAAACATCGGAAGAGGAAAAGACAAGACATATTACATTTTCCCTAGAAAAATCTAAATAAGACTAAAACTGTATGGGAATATCAAACAGACTCAGACTGAAAAAGAACTAATATCTGTAAAAGTACACACACAAATGAATCAGCTCAGATAACAGATAAATCAGAAAAAAATCAAGTAAAAGAAGGTACGGGTATCACACATGGGTTTGCAGTTAAAACCACTGACATCTTTAAATGAGTTTATTACAGTCACTACAACCAGGAATGGAACAACTATGGGCTTGGCAGATACATTGCAATGTTTAGTATCCAAAACCTCCATACACAGTAAAAAATGTATCTTTGCAGGGTCTAATGATCTTTTCAGCACTCCTGTCGAACATATGAATAAGACTGCCATAGACATCACTGCTTATGCAATAAAATACATTTTTGTTAAATACCAGTATCCTCCCACATTCCAAAGACATGCAGTAGGTAGATTGGACACACTAAACTGGCCATAGGTATGAGTTTGCATGTTAGTATGTGGTGCGGAAGAACTACGTTATCAGGACTAGCCAGCCAGTGATGTAAACCTTGGTTCAAGATGATTGTCACTGTTAAAGTGACACCCTGACCACCATGTATGAAATTCAGTGATTGTACTCTGACAAAAGCAAAGCTATTTAATACCTGACTGTGGTGACAGGGATACTTTAGAAGTTGTATGGTTATAACCACATGAGAAGAGATGTAGATAATTCCATGTTTTCAAGCGATGTTACACTTCAGCAGGACAGAGAATGGGTATTTCACAAAAATTATTAAAATGAGATTTTTTAGATTTTTAGTTCATCCTTGGTGGGATTATTAAATTGCATAAACAATTTAAGTAAGTCCTTGGGATATTGTTATGCTAACTCAAAAGCCTGAGAAATAAAAAAGGGGGATTAGAGTTGATAATAAAATAACACTACTGAACTACTACTAATGCAGAAACCTGGAATAATGAAAATCCTAATTTCAATGGGTTTAGTAAACATGAAATGAAAAGAACAAACAAAATGGGAAAGTGCAATTATGCTGCTTGCCACAGCTCCATAATATCTAACTTACAAAATCCGGAGAATGATGTTGAAGTATTAAGTGTGATACTAAGGAATGTTAGCACATACAATAATGGTATGTGTTAGATGCCTTATTTTTAGAACACCAGTTATGACTAACTTGGAACATGACAGTTTTCTATCCACTCTGGATAATCTCCTGGATGAAACACTCACAATTTTAACTACTCTATATGCTACCAATACATGTAACCCCATATAAACTGCAGAAGGACGCAGTTCCTGGCACATTATAAGAGCACTCTTGGCTAGCATTAAAGACTGAAACAATGCTGATTTCATTAATTTAGTTATGCCCTGACTTTGGGATGGAGTCCATTCCATTCAAGGTATACAAACATCCTGGGCATTTGGAGAAGTAAAACTGGGAGAACCAAGTAACCATAGAGAAAATGACTTCCTAGACATTGTAAACTCTTGCAATGTCATTCAGTATGTACAAAGACCAAATTCAATTCTAAATACATTGCATCTTGTATCTTCTAACAGGGAGTCTTTAATTAATAATATTAAAGGTTTTCAGCAGCTGGGCACATCTGAAAATGCAGGTATATTATTTACCATATCTGGGATAAATTTGTATAAAAAGACATCTACCTTCTTTAATATGAAGAATCTGGACAATGTAAAATTAATAAGAGATTTTTTATTTTGTTTTGCAATTAAACCAAATATTGAACAGGAGTGCTGCTGGACAACAATTATGAATGAATATATATATATATATATATATATATATATATATATATATATATGTATATATATATATATATATATATATATATATATATATATATATATATTTAAAACACATTTTTGGATAAAATAAGACAATCAAATCAAAAGGAGGTTATAAAAATAAGATATGGTGGGATAACACCCTAAAAAAAACTACTAAACAGCAAAAGACAATTAAACATCAAATACAAAAGGTTTAGAACTTTTCACAGCACAGGATATTAAGTGCTATTGCAAGACATTTAAAGCAAGACCTAAAGGCAAAAACAGACTATGGGCAGGATTCACAAAGCCTCCGTGTAAGAGTTACAAGGCTTACACGGAGGCTGCAGTTAAATGGTGTGATGTCAGCATGCCATGCATATGCATGAGGGCATGCTGAATCACACCTAAGGTTAACACGGTCCATGTAAGACAGTAGGGGGCGTGTCCATAGGGCGATCCCTGCAAACGGACACGCCCCCAGAAGAGTAAAAGTCCCGAAAGTAAACCCCTACGACAGAGTCCGTGTAAATGTGAATAAACACAACACAACACATGCCCCCACAGACTAAAATGTATAAATGAACATCTTATATTTTTTTTATAAGTTGTAAAAATGTTTGCCCGTGAGTGCGCTCGTTTGCGCGGGCGTGCCCAGCGCTTAGCCACAGTTAGCAGTCAGTGGAAAAGCATATAAGAACTAAATATGCAAAGTAAGCCAAGAAGCATTAGCGTAGCGGTAGAGACGTTGGCTGAAGAGGAGGCAGTCACGGTTCGAGCCCCCACAACATCAATTTTTATTGTTAGTGAAATAAGCACGAAACAATTCCCTGACATATATGTACATATATAAAATTATATTTTATGTAAAATGTAATGAAATGGGCCATGTATTTTGAAGAAATGTGAGATAATAAAAAATAAAAAAAATGTCAGATGTGCCCATAGCTGAGCTACACTCTAACAAGTTGAGTATATCTGCCCGTAGGTGAGCAGTGTTTTAACAGGTGTAAAATGAGTGCCTGGGGTTGAGCAGCATTTTAACATGCTGAAACTGTGTGCCCGTAGCTGAGCTGAGCGTAATATGCTGCGCACCGAGCCAACAAGCTAACCGGTGGGCAACGTTGAGCAAGCTGTATCAAAACTGCCTTTACACAGACACACCTCCTAACCTGTGTAGACAGTTATAAAATATAAAAAGCAATGGTCAGGCTCAAACTCAGGATACCATGCACCATAGTCAAAGTACTGAACTACTAAGCCATGACAGTTGCTCTTAGAAATGCAGTAATAGCAGATATATAGGAATGAATGGAAAGAGGAGCATGACAAAGCAGGTTTTGTGAAGCTGATACAATTCCAAAATGGCCAATCACAGATAAGTGCGGGAAAAACGGCATATATAAGCTCCATAGGTGGGAATACACAGCATAACCGATTGTGGAACCGACTTGCAGTCAGGATGGCAGGTGTAGGAGAGGGTAGTTGCTTCCGAGCACAGAGGTGGGGCATTGAGGAGTCCAAATATATGGTTTGGCTCCTTGTCCATGATCATGAGGCCCAACTAATGCAGGGCCAGGTCCTGTGGGGAGCATATAGGGCTGAGGCGTGGGACCGGTTGGCACATGATCTCACCAGTGCCACAGGAATACCAAGGACTGGTGAACAGGTCAGTCACCACCATGCGGACCTGAAGAGATGGAAGCAGGACCAACTGAACCGTTGGATCCAGGAGGCCCGGCAAATGCCCAACGCCCCACTACTGAGTAAGTTACATGTAATTATTTATGTAAGAAAGTAACCTAGCTGATATTATGGAGATGTGTATTCCAATATTACTTCATTTATAGTGCAGCTGCAGGTGTCCGTTCTGTGAACCGTAGAGCCTATGCCGATAGGCTGGTGCAGTTGCGCCACCAGGCAGGTCAGTAATTCTCTCCCTGTAACTGTAAAAAAATAGAAGTATGACAGCTTGCAAAAGAGTGCAGTGTAGTCACTTATTAATAAAATGTGCAAGTAACAGTGTAAGAGAGTTTGCAAGTATTGCTTGATTACAAAAGTGTGATGCAGCCTGTAATCCAAAAATAAAAATGAAACAAGTCTGAAATAAAGATGTTCCACCTGTAATATAATAGTAAATAACCTGCAGCAGGCTGAAAAGTACAGCTACAGAAGCTGAGTAAAACACGTGTGAAATATATCCCTGTTTAAATTCTGAAACATGACACAAGTGAGACTGTTGGAAAGGATTGTTATAACTAAAAGTAAAACATGTCAATAAAGCCTAGAATTAAGTACCATCCTGAATTGTAAAAATAAAACAAGTGAGAGAGTGTGAGAAAGAGGTATGAATCCACCAATAAAGTAGTAATAACTCCTGAATAAAGTATACTGCAGTCAGTACAGAATGAAATGAATGTGACAGACAGAACCAAACAGCAACATGTGTTGAAAAAAGTACTGAAGCTGGAATGTGTGTCCCAAAATCTGGATATGTTGCTCTCAGTTTACAATATGCAGATAGTATGGTTGTATGAAATACCAAACATCCACAGTTGTTTGTAGCCATATAAAGCAAATGTAGCAGGATGATGTAGCTGAACAGAGCCAGATATGAATGTGTATGAATAAATAAAATGTATATTGATGTAGCAGTAACGTTCCTATCACCAACCTGAATAAGTTGTCACATAGGAAACTGTAGTCAGACCTGTAGTGTGTATATATCTGCAGCTAGTAGAAATGTAAAGCATATGTATAGGTATTTGAAGTTGTTAATGAAATATTTCTTCACCCTACCCTATAACCACAAATAATCCATTCCACATGAAATGGGTATGTGCATTCACAATTAACACCCCTGGACATTTGTCCTGTTGGTTCATACATATTTGCATGTACGTTGATGCATGTGCCCTGTTCATACATCCAAACCTGATGGCCTGTTGCCATCAGTCAACCCTGCATGTTGTTGGATTGTGTATTGTTGTTCAAATTATGCATGTGTTATGCTTGCTGTTCAATGGCTTGAATTTATGGGTGTTTGGTTAATGGGAATACTAATGCATGCTGTTACAACTAATTGTGAATGGTATTGTACATTACTAACCCAAACTGTCATAAAATAATGCAAAACATAGGACGACAGGGAAGGCGGGTTCCAGCGGACCCACCTCTCCCACCTCAGCTGGCGAGTGCACCTGGCAGTAGAGCCCAGGCTGGACCCTCCTCCGGTGGCCCTGGGCCACCTGTGGGTGGAAGCACTGTAGGGGATGGGGCTCGTCCCCCCCTCTGCAAGCGTGGCCGGAGGAGAACATCCACTCACCCTCCGTAGTGTCCGGACTGTGGTGCGTAGGGAGATCTGGCACGTTGTGCTTGGGCCCCTACTCCAGCTTGAGGCACAGGTGGCACAACTCACGGGTGTGCCTGCTGCCTGGCCTACACAGCCCCCAGCACAGCCCCATCCTGGGCAGTGAAGGCACAGTGGCAACTGGCATGGGTGGGGATCTCAGTTCCACTGTTGCCATCTGTGGGCTCATGGGCTCGAGATATCTAAACATCCATCCCCGTCAATTGTGTAACCCCCCACGTGTCATACACCACCCCTGTATGCATCTTGTTTGTCTTGTCTGTTAACCTCCCCTACCTACCTCCCCAGCTATACTGACTTCCTGTACCTGACATACCACTCTCACCTGAAAAAAAAAAAGGGCACTCTGTACCCACAAAAAAATTATGCCCCATACATAGCTGCCCATTTTGCACACGTCTGCTGGACATGTAAACTGGCAATTATAATTGGCTGTACAACAAGTATTATTGTTGTCCTCACACCTCTCTCAGGGGTGGAAGGTTTCAAATTTCACACCAAATTACAAACATATGCACAGCTGTTGCTGACAAAGAAATGGGCAGCTATGGGCCTTTCCTGCATCCCTCCTGCAAAACCTGAGCTTGTTTTCCTACTGTCCTACCCTCTTTGTGCCCCCTTTTTCACCACTTTCCTATCTCCCCATTTTCTTTTCTTTAAAAGAAAATAGCGCAGGTATGCACGAGAGTAAGCAATTTTAAGCAGTAGTAAGCGGGTGTGCGCTTCTGTGCGCTTAGCTAAGTGTGTGTGCATGAAGCTAAGCAGCAGTGCGCTTGCGTGAGCTCCACGCAAACCAGTGCTAACCCGCTTACAACTGCTTAAAAGTGCCTTAGTCACTCTGAATGACAAGGCCTGTAGTTTTCTCAGCAGCAAAATAAAATACCTGTGTCAGCCTAGAACCCAGGACCTTGGAAACACTAGTCTGCATGACTTACCACTAAGCCATGACTGCTATACAAGAACATTGTGCTGAAAGAAATATATCATAAAATAGTAGGAATTAATGTAAAGGGAATATAGCAAGTCTAGTACACAAAGCATGTCATGTATATTTACTGTCAAATCTAGTGGATTTGTAAAATAGTACTGTGTGCTGAGAAACAGTCATGCTAGTTGGTAGCTACTAGGTAATAATGTCACAGTAGCATTTGGCAAGCCACATACATACTCAGAGCAGGATAAACACTGCCATAGTTGAATAGTTAAGAGATCAGACATAGCAACTGTGACTGAGTTACAGGGATGTCCCTAATGTGAAAACAAATATCAACTGTGCCCCACTGACACCCTGTCAAATGTACTAACAGTAGGCAGAAAGGTGTAACTACACATTCAATGGTAACTATGACTGACTGAAGGTATGCACCACCTGCACGTCACAAATGGTGTAGTAATACATATGGTTGAAATAACCCACAGTCACAACTGCAGAATATCAGAATATGTCATTGGAGTAACCCACTGTTATGTACCATTCCATGAGGCTGATAAAAGATGCTCCAGAGAGTATCTGAGGCCTGCTCAGCAGCATGATCAAATACCCTTGTAAGTGTCAAGGCCCACACCATGGCCAGACCACACTGCATTCAGTAACACCCTACCACAACAAACACATAGGGAATTGCTGCCCAAACAGATTTAGCAAGCATTACAAGCTGTGAATGTAAATGGAAGATAGGAAAGCCATAGCAACACATTACAGGAAAGACACCTAGCAGGCATACAACGAGTGAATGTAAAGGCCAAATATTGAAGCCATAGCAACAGATTGCAAGTGCCACTGCTATATACCAGTTACTCCACAATCCCCACAGGAAAGCACACACACCCATATACACAGTATTACTAGTTGTAGGTGTCAGTTTACATACACACGGAGAAGAGGACACTGGAGGAAGGAATACTCAGCTTACAGAACAACATGCATTGCAGTGTCTACAACACAGCCTGAAATATGAGAGACATACCAACGCTTACACTCACAGAACAGTGTCCACAGCAAACCAGCATGGTCCCCACCCTGATAATCTGAAAGGGCTATGCCTACCTAACAGACCTTTTTATAGCACAGTCCTGTAATCACAGTGAGAACTGCAATCACTACACAACAGGCTGCATGCAGTTAGTAAATGCTGGCTAGCAATTGGTGCAGAGGCCATCACATGGACATGTGCAGATACCTACAAAAGCATCCTGTACTCCCAGTCCACACATGCAATACTTTCATTGCACCCGCTGGAGGTAGAGAGAGAGAGAGAGAAAAAAAAAAGAAAGAAAGAAAGAAAGAAAGAGAAAAAAAAACTTGTAACAACAAAACAAAGAGGCTGACAGCAGGCCAAGTAACTGCAAGCTTACGCAAACAGCTGCAACAAACACAGGTAATGTAAAGTACTACTATAATACTCTACATACTGTGAACCCTCCAGGTGTGTTATTGGTCTGTATCTATGTATATGAGGATGTGCATAGGGCCAGGGACATACTGCAACTGTCACTGAAGGCTCCACATACATATGTATGTAACAGTAGCTATGTGTACATAGCAATGTAGGTTGTAGTGCAATGTACAAGTAGGGTGTACAGTAATGGATGTTCAGCAGTACGTTACTGTGTGTATACATATGTGGAACTAAAAAGGAGTATATATATATATATATATATATATATATATATATATATATATAAAACATATGTATACGTATGTATATCGAGATATGTATGTATATATATATATATATATATATATATATATATATATATATATAATATGCATATGTGTATACATAGATAGAGAGGGATATAGAAATACATAGACATATATAGTTTCACAGTGTCATAGTTTAGTACTAGGCTATCTGCAGACAGTGTATAGAATAGATTTATAAACTTAGCCTCTGTATAGTAGTGACACAGTGAAGACCCCCCCTACATAATAGCATTAGTTTACTGTGCCTCTGTCTAGTAGTGACACAGAGATGACCCCTGCTGTAAACCTATGATCTCCCATCCACTCATCAAGAATGCACATGAAGAGTGTCAGTGAGGGTCTCTGCGTAACATGAACTGGGATCCTGTTCCACAGTATGGGAAGCCTCTTAGTGATGGATCTGTCCCTACAGTATGTCCTATTCATATGTGTGCTGAGGTTTAAATCCATAACTGTTGTGGTTCTGATGGATTTGGATTGTATGAGGTGGAACATGTCCATCAATACCTGATTGGACATGGCCTACTACATCAGGCACAGATCACCCCTCATTAGGCAGTATGCTATGGAATAGAGCATGAGTTACATTAGTCTGGCAGCATATGAAAGTTGTTGGAGACCCTTGATCCTCCTGGTGATGTACTTATGGGGTCCCCCTAGCTGTTGCAAGTGCCAGGTGAGGTACATACCAAATGGGGCATAGTACACAGTCATGGGCCTGATAAGGGAGGAGTATAGGGGTACAATGACCCCTTTTGATCTGGATGTGAATCCCTTCATGATAAGGTGGGCAAGGTAGGAAGTCTATCCAACCACTTTGGCAACATGGGTGTCAAATGAGAGGTCAGCATTGATCAGTGTCACCAGATCTCCGATTACTTTGTCTGTACTCAGTGGGTTACTGTCTATGTGATAATATGTGGGTACCTTGTCCGTCCAAAAGGGTATGAGTATACATTACGTGGCATGCAGTTTAAGGCCATGACTCCGGCACCAGTTGTCGGTGTCCATGAGGCCTGTCAGTAGGATGTATGTGTCAGCTGGTGTATCAACTATGGTGCCTAGTATGCAGTCATCTTTGAACATTGTCAGCCACCACCCTCCCATGTCTGCTTCCACATCTGAGAATTATATGCCGAACATGAGCGGTCCCAGGACAGAGCCCTGTGGGACACCACTTGTGACTGGCTCTGAGTCTGACATGGCACCAGTGAGTTTGACTGTAGGGTTTCTATCCGTTAGCCGGTTTGCAACCCATCTTGTGACATATGGATTTACATTTCAGCTGTTGATCATGTCTATGATGCCAGAGTGCAGTATTGTGTCGAAAGCCGTAGGCAAGTCCAGGTAGGCTGTATGGACCGTTGTGCCCTCGTCAATGGCTCTAGTGACTGATTTGAAAAGGTCAACCAGGTTCATAAGGCAGGATCTGCCCTCTACAAAGCCAAACCGGGTGGGATCAAGTGTCTAAGTCCCCAATGTCTCTGTGTATGAGTTCCATAATGATCCTTTCCATAGCGTTGCAGACCAGGCTGGTTAAGCTTATGGGGTGGTAGTTACCAGGGTCTGTAGAGGTGCCTCCTGTGTGGAGTGGGAATACTGTTGCTGTATGCCAGTGTCCAGGTACATATGATGTAGTAAGGCTATGGTTGAATAGCATTTAATGTGCATGTGTAGCTCCTCTTGGAGTTCACGTAGCATGCAACCTGCAATACCGTCAGGTCCCATTGATGCTGTGTTTACAGCTTTGCTGAGGGTGGTTCCCAGCTGGACATCTGAGATGACAGGGAGGTTACAGTCAGCTGGGATAAGTAATTCTTCATGTGTGGGTGATGGAGGGGAGAAACCTGCACTGAACCTGTCTGCCAGAATGTTGGCATTATCTGTGTGTTCAGTGTAGCGTTTGTCACTGTAAACTAACTGTGAACATATCTGAGGGTTCCCACCCAGGTGTGTAACATAGCAGAAGAAGGCCTTGTGGTTATCTGTAGTGTCCATAGCGATGTCCCTCTCATTGTTGGCCTTGCATGTTTGTACGACAAAACGTATCTTTCTACTACTGCTGATCAGAGATGCCGTAGCTCTATGGAATTATGCTCTGCCGTGCAGTAGCTACCTTCTGTTGTTATACAATTTGTTCAATGCTGGGGTCCACCAGACAGGACGCCTGCCCTTGGTGGAGAGGGTTATGGTTTTATTTGTGATTGCATGATCCATGCAATCTTGGAGATGTCCGTAGAAAGCATATGTGAAGGTGTCTGCATTGTGGGAAGTGGTTTCCACTGGCCCAGTGGGCATTAAGGATACCAACTCAGTTATAAGAAGTGTAAAGTCGGCATGTGAGAGGTTTCCCACTGTAGTCTTTTGTGTTGTGGGGGAGGTGGGATATGTATATCCAGGGGGATTAGTCTGTGGTCAGATGTGACTAGTGAGGGGTATACTTCTGGTGTGTAGCACATTGTCCCCATGTTTGTGATGATCAGGTCTAGTATATTATCTCCTGTTGTGGGAGAGGTGACTAGCTGTTCCATTCAATTGACTTAGTGAATTCCGGGAACCTTTGGGCTAGGGTGTTTGGGGTAGAATAATGCACCCAGTGTATGTTAGGGTAGTTGAAGTCTCCCAATATGATGGTGTGTGGTGGGACATTCATATCCTCCAATGTCTTCATGAAGGCTGACTGTGATTCCTGAGATTGGGAGGGTGGTCTGTAACATGCTACCAGTTGTATAGCAGGTTTGCCTATGGTTATCTGCACCTGGATGGTCTGTGATGCTTCATGTGTTGCCATTAACCTGGAGGTGTGGGTGTCCTTCATGAATATGGACACACCCCCTCCCTTTTTGTTTTGTCCTGAGTCCTGGGGCCAAAAAGCAGGTCTGCTCTCAGGAGCCTTGAACCAGGTTCTCACTTACTGCACAGACATCGAGATTGGTAGAATATGTACGTACAGATATATGTAATACACACATACATATATAGATATCTGTAGAGACATATACATATACAGATAGATCCGACTGACAACAGATATGTCTGTATATGACTATCTCTCTCTCTGTCCCATCCCCTCACACTCTCACTCTCCCTGTGTCTCTCTCTCACTCTCTCCCCCTCTCGCCCCACATCTATATGTATATATCTACATCTATATATAGATATTTTATATACATATATACAAACATATATATATATATATATATATATATATATATATATATATATATATATATATATCTATATACAGATATAAATATATCAATATATATATATATATATATATATATATATATATATATATATATATATATATATATATATATATAAAACTCATATAGACTGTGTGAGGCACATGTGTGCAGATGTCTTGCAACAGGTGCCTGGTGTCAAAGGCATGGAGTGAACACGAGTGTGGATATTGGAGTACCATACCCCATTCAAAAACACTGACAACAGTAACCACCACATATGTACATGCCTGCCCACCACTGCATGTGTCAGGGGGGAACAGGGGCAACAAGTGTGCAATAGGCTCCACATTGATATACACAGTGGCACACTAGTCCTGTAATACCTGTACATGGAATGTGTCAGCGGACATGGTGTGTCAGCTATGGACATGTAGGTCACTGTGCCCCTCCACACCCCACAATGTCCTACACAGTATGTACCTCCCATGACAGCTACAGATATGGAGAAGGACACAGACATATGCAAGTAACTGTGTCAATGCACTCAAACACCACAGAGCGCACACAGACTACCTACATAGAGGTTACCACTGCTGGATATACATAGTTTGGTCACACCCATGACAGTTGTCTAACAACCATGGTAACACCTCCAACATCCACAACACAAATTACCTATATCTGTCATCCTTGTCACTGCAGTATAGAGCACATGGTGGAGGTACAGGACCCTACCCACAGATACGACATACCCTGTAGTAGACCACACAGAATTAAGAAGCAAGGCTCCCCATGAGTAGATGTCAGACATACCCCTGCTGAATGTTATGCAGATAGGTAATATGCCATATGAGTCACCCTGTGTAACTGTTTGTAAGGAGCAGGTATGATTATAACACATGTGTCACAAGGGGCAACAGTATGCTGCTGTAGGCCCAGGGCCAAAAGCACACTACCTACCTAAGACACAATGCGCACCCATAGGTTCATAGGTTCATAGGTTTATACTAGGCTATCTGCCCGAGGGCATTTACAAGCCTAGCCCATAGTTTTGTGGCTTATGCCACCTTTAGTATGGGAACTATACCCATTATTTTGCTGTGCCTCTGTCGAGCAGTGACACTGAGGTAATCCCTGGGGTATATCTGCGATCTCCCATCCATTGGTCAAGATTTCTCTTGAACAAGGCCAGCGAGGTGCTCTGCCTCACATATACCGGGATTTTGTTCCACAGCATAGGAGTCTTTGGGTGATGAATCTATCCCTCCAGCACGTCCTATTAATAGCCGTGTCGAGGTTTAAGTCTCCCGCCCTTGTGGCTCTGACGGATCTAGATTTTTTGAGGTGAAGCATATTCATCAAATCTGGGTTTGACATGGCCTTGTATGTCAGGCACAGGTCAGCTCTGAGCAGCTGGCGACTGAATAGAGCTGAAGTTCTTTCAGTCGGGCAGCATAGGACAGATTTTGAGACCCTTTATCCTTTTGGTGAGGAACTTTTGTGGCCTCTCCAGCTGGTGCAAGTGTCGGGTCACATACATTCGCAATGCGGCATTGTACTCAATCATTGGTCTGATGAGTGATGAGTATAGGGAAACTATGACCTCCCTTGATCTAGATGTGAATCCCTTCATGATAAGGTGGGCAATGTAGAAGGTCTTCCTAACTACTTTAGCTACATGGGTGTCGAATGACAGGCTACTGTCAACCTGGGTCCCCAGGTCCCTGATAACTTCTTCTGTGCTCAGTGGATTGCCACCTATATGGTAGCTAGGGGTAACCATGTTTTTCCCAAAGGGTATGACTATGCATTTTTTGGCATTTAACTTTAGGCCATGGCTCTGGCACCAGTTATCCGTTTCTGTGAGACCCTTCTGAAGGATATCTGTGTCAGATGTGTTTTAGACTACGGCGCCCAGTTTGCAGTCATCTGCAAACTTTGTCAGCCATAACCCTCCTGTGTTTGCTTGTACTTCGGAAAAGTAGATGCCAAACAAGAGTGGGCCCAGGACTGAGCCCTGTGGGACACCACTTGTGACAGGCTTTGAGTCTGACATGGCGCCAGCAACTCTGACCCTGTGGGTTCTGTCACCAGCCAGTTTGCAACCCATCTTGTGATGTATGGGTTAACATTTAAGCTGATGAGTTTTTCAATGATACCCAAGTGGGGTATTGTATCGAAGGCTTTCGCCAGATCGAGGTAGGCTGTATGGACTGCCTTTCCTCATCAATGACTTTGGTGACTGTTTCGAAAAAGTCAACCAAGTTTAAAAGGCATGATCTGCCTTTGACAAAGCCAAACTGGGTTGGATCCAAAGTCTGCAAATTCCCTATGTCTTTATTTATGAGATCCATTATGATCCTCTCCATGGCTTTGCAGATAAGGCTTGTCAAGCTAATGGGCGGTAATTTCAGGTCGGTGGAGGCACCGCCTTTATGAAGTGGGACCACTGTTGCAGTGCGCCACTCCCTGGGTACGTATCCAGAGGTGAGACTATGATTAAACAGCTGTCCTAGCTGTGGGTTTAATTCTCGTTGAGTTCGTGGAGCACACAGCCGGGGACACCATCAGGTCCCATGGATGCTGTGTTTTTGCTTTGGAGAGAGCAGTTCTCACTTGGGCGTTAGAGATGTTTGGGGGCTGCAATCATTTGGTATAGATATCTCTCCTTTGGGGAGGGAAGTTTGCACTGAACCTGTCAGCCAGTATGTTGGCAATGTCTGTAGGATCAGTAATCTTCACATCATTTTGAACTAGTTCTGAGCATATCTGGGAGTTTCCTCCCAGGTTTCTACATAGCTAAAGAAGGCCTTATGATTGTCTTTTGAGTCTTTAGCTATTTTTCTCTCAAAGTTTGCTTTGGATGATTTTATGAGAGCTCTTAGTTTTACTTGTAGTGATCAAAGGTGTCTTACCTTTTAAGGATTTTGCTCTATCTTGTAGTAGCTTCCTCCTTTTGTTGTAGAGTTTGTTTATGGCTGGGGTCCACCAGACTGGACGCTTGCCTTTGGTACAAAGAGCCTTTGTTTTTTGGGATTGCCTTATCCATGCAGCCGGGGGGTGAACTTTGAAGACCGGCTCTTTTTTGCCTTGGCCCCCCCCCCCCCCCCCCCCCCCCCAAAAAAAAAAAAAAAAAAAAAAAAAAAAAAAAAAAAATTTTTTTTTTAACCCCGGGGGACCCAAAAAATTATTTTGGGAGGGCCAAGGTGGCCGCCAATTTCCCCCCTTTTTTCCCAGGTTTTATTTTAAAATTTTTTTGAAATGGTCCCCCCATTTTTTTTCCCCCCAAAGGGCCGTGGTTTGGGGTCCCCCCCCCCCCCCCCCCCCCCCCCCCTCCGCCCCCCCCCCCCCCCCCCGCCCCCGCCCGGTTTTTAAAAAAAAATTTTTTTTTCCAAAAGGCCCCCCCCCAAAAAGCCCAGGGGCTTTTTTTTTTGCCCCCCCAAACAGTGCTAAAAAGGGTTTTGTGTTGCCTTCCCAATGCGGTGAAGTCCCTTTTATGTTGTCAGGTTCATTCTTGAGATGTCCCCTTTAGGGCTCAGGTTTTGGGGGTTAACATGAACTTTAAAAGAAGTGGTGTGGGTTCTGCATGTTTGGGTTGGGGGTGAAGTTTTAAAGGTTAGTGGTGGTTTTTTGGGGGAGGCGAACGGGGGTGATTTCACAATATATTTTTTTTTTCTTTTTTTGTGGGGGTGGTAGGGGTTTTCAAATAGATAGTGTGAACCCTTTCAGTGAATCTTGGTGGCATGGCTATATGTTTAAATCCATATGATCCCCGTGTGAGGTTGGTTTTCCTAAAGTGTGTTCCCGATTAGTTGTGGGTTTTAGGTCTTAGTTTGCATGAGCAGTATCTGGTCTTATGGTTTATCCCCATCCATTTTTGGGGTTGGGTTTATATGGGGGTGGTTTATGTCCTAGTTTGGGAGAAGCTGAATTTTTCCCTTTTGGGCTTGGTTCACCAGGGGGTTCCTTGAGAAGAACCGGGTTTGTATCTTTTCGCAGCCAAGAAAACCGAGAGGGGTGGGTTAGACCTGGCCATAGTTGAAATACCCCCCCCACAAACGCCCACTGGTGATTTTTTTCCCAGCTTTATATCACAAGTTCCCCGTGTGGTTTAACTTCCCCCCCAAACGGTGGGAAAAAGGGGCCCAGAAAAAGAAAAAATTGTGTAATGATGGAGGCTGGAGCCACACAGCAGCAGGACACGGAGCGTGCAGGTAACATGCCATGTGTATACTTGACCATTCTGTACACTCTTAGGTTATGCATATGTGAGGTGTGTCCTCGTTTTGTAGCTGTAATCTTGGTAATTATTGTGCAAGAGTGATATCCTCAATATCTGCAGTACACCTGTGGAAGCTAACTGTTGCACTACTGAACTGTATCATGCCCACAGTATCAATGGCACAGTTGTGCCCACTGATAATAAATGTCTCTTTTCTGCAGGTCTCTCTGGTTTAACAACAAGGCAGCCTATCCATGCTGGTGAGTGTGTAATACCCTTACCTTCAATACTCTTGGTACTAATAGTAATAATAGGCTGAAGCAGTAGTGCAATGTGTTTGATTGCAGGTGTGTTTGTGCCTGTGGGTTGATATCTCATATATTGAGGTGTGTGCATGTGTGCATGTGTGCATGTGCCCATGTGTGCATGTGTGCATGTGCCCATGTGTGCATGTGTGCATGTGCCCATGTGTGCATGTGTGCATGTGTGCACGTGTGCACGTGTGCACGTGTGCATGTGTGCATGTGTGCATCAGTGGTGACATTGTGTACACATTGTAAACTGTGTTTACTATCTTACTCCCACAGGTTCTGGTGCTGCTCTGGTGTCGTGCAGAAGGGAACCTGAATCAGCTGTTGTGGATAGTGATAATGATGATACCTGTGTAATGGCACAGGTAGGCAGGGTCTGTCATTGGTCAGCCAATTGACCCCATCAATGCGCACAGTCATCCTGCCAATACATCCTTTGTCACCAATGTCCCTAGGTGATGGACAGGATACAGTGGGCATTGACCAAACAAATGGTACCGGCACATGGCACATGCCCACACCATGACTGGGGTCCTGACGCCATGGTACCACACAGGCAGACGTCCATGGGTTCTCGTGGGAGCATCCGTGGGCGTACCGCCCCTGTCAGATGTGCCCACAGAGCTCTTTCAACCTCATCTATGTTTCGGGCTGTAATGCAGGCACAGTCACATATAGAATGGTACACCAGAGAGGGTCTGAGGGAGCTGAGAGCATGTCGCACAGCCATCAGTTACAGTATGCATGATGTTGCGGCTGCCATCCGCAACTTCACTGAGGTCATTGACAGACATTGGGGGGACACATTAGATCTGTTCCACAACTACATGTCCATGTGCCAGGGCAATGGTGGACGGTTGAGGTGTCAATGTGGCCGTATGCCAGCAACAGCAGCAGCTGGCAGCCATCGCGGATGACAACAGGCCCGCGGCCACTCACATAGTGTCAGCAGCAGCCCCAGCAATGCTGGGTCTGTGCTGTCATCAGACCGCCCCAGGAAAACATGTGCACATGGCGCTGGACAGTCCCAACAGGGACCTGTCTCCAGTCACCAACCACCTTATTCTGATGACAGTACCCAGTCTGGCTTAGTACCTGATACAGTCCATAGCACCCCTGCCAGGCACAGGTACCATGTCCATGGCCACAGACAGTGATCTGTATGACCTGGCAGGTACAGTCTGTGGCTGTCCACAAACACCTGTATATGGCAGCCATGAGGTGGGACTGTGTGCATTCATACACACATGCAAAGTGATAACACCTAGGGCTACCGCATACATGCACACACTGCATCAACATTGCCCCATCTTGTACTGCTGTCCCTCACCAACACACACACAGACATGTCAATTGGTTGTATCAGTGGCAGACTCAGGCATACCAGGTACACACCCTGTGCATATGATGAAACTGTGCCACCTCCTGCAATCTGTAAAATCGGTGCAGGAACAGGTTAACATGGTGCTGAAGCACAGCGTGAGTACACAGATGTATTGTAATAGTATGATGTTGACAACAGTACAGTGTAATGATAGCATTGTGGGTATATACCAGCATGCCTGATGCAGTTACAGTATGAATGTCATTGTATTGTTTTGTACACCCATAGTAATTACCACAGTGTTCTGTCTGCACATCTTTGCATACTGGTGGTGAGGCTGTGAACAGATGGCCACCTACATAGGTAGCACAGGGGATACAACAATGTACATATTGATACTCAATGATGGCCATGTCAACTGCGAGTTGCATGCTGTCCACACACGACTCTGCAATGCAGATGTTTCAGGATGTTGATATCTGTGCAGTACTACACAACAGGTTCAAGGCTCACAAGAGCACACTAGCACTACAAGGTCACACCTCAAACCATGCATGACAGCACCAAAACACAGAACTAACTATGACAGGAGGGAGAGTGTCCATGCATGTCAAGGATACTGTGGTGCCAGGACAGGTAGCATACATAATACTAAGTCTGGAACTGCTGAGTGAGGGCTCAGTGTCTGTTATTTGACATGTGTATTATTACAGTTATGAGCACTTGGGTATCAGGCCAGTTATTCAACATTACAAAGGTACGTGGTCTATACACTTGTGTGGGGTGTGGCTGGACCCAGCCCGTCTGACCTGTGACTGTCTGGGTACTGGCTTATAGTGCCTGCATATATGCACTGTTACCTACTGGAAGTCGTACACCTTGTTTATTGTAGCATAATCTACATACAGGCCTGCTGACTGTAGCTTTGTTTGTATGCATGTTTGCCTGTTATGTTCCTGAAACACTGATTCCACCTGCAGTGCAGATATACAGTGCCTCTGTGGATCCCTAGTGACATCTGTGTTGCTTACTGTACTGATGTCCATGTGTCACTTGACAGAATGTTACTGTTTGATCTATTTGCATGTAGCTTGCCTGTAACACATTGCATATGACTTACCTCACATTTGCTCAAGACAGCATTCATATATGCCAGCACTAACAAATCAGGAGCACTACACCCTCACATAGTCACCTTGAGTACCTTGTTCCCCATTGGCCCTATGTGTCGTTACTTAGTATGAGAGTCACAGTGCTATGGTAGCATGTGCAAAGGTCACCTGTTGATCTACTCTCAGGTCCAGTTGGTGAATCTGTGAGTCATGTGGCAATGTTACAGCTGCCTCATGTACACAGACAACCCTCTGCCCTTCCCATACACATACAACACATGTGAGAGATGCAACCACATAGCCAAACTGGGGGCTAAGCTCTGTTTACACAGCACTGGCATTCCCTGTCAGGTACCAGTCTCCCATAGACCTGCCACGACCACAATCCAAACACAGAAATACACAGGTACATTATTGGGCTCTCAGAATAGCATCCTGCCTGAGCAGCTGACACCTGCAAAGCAGACACACAAGCAAATGTTAAGCCAGAGCAGAGCACATGCAACACATAGCTCACAAAGCCTGTGTGCCAAACAGTCACAGGCCATACGGCTAGATAACACACCTGCTACAGTTGTATGAGGTACCTCTATCATCACGTACACTGAGGTCCTGCTCCCAGGCTGAACAAGGTGACGGTCACGCTGAGCTGCCCATCGGGCACTATGATCCACCACATAACACAAGCATACCAGTCACTCCAAGGCATGTAGAAGTATGACTCAGGCATTGTCTGTGCCAGTGTGTATGACCTCTGACGCACCTCCCTGGACTACATGTTAGGGGACATAGAGGGGCTCTCTGAGCTTGTGGCACAGGCTGGTATGACCCTGGCCTTGAGTAGCATCTCACCCTCGCCAAGAATGCTGCCACAATATATAGACAGGATCATCAGTTTCTGCAATTAACGTATCTTTCAGTGACATTCAAAGGGGATCCAATGCCTGTCAGTGTGGGATTACATGCTGGAGAAGCTACATTGCTTTGCTTGGGACAGCTTGCACCTGTCACCCATGGGCCGTTGTATATTGGCAGAGGCTGTTTCTACACACATAGTGCCTTTGTATGCAAGGCTGACATTACATAGCCACCTACACAGGTATCACACGGGATAGGACACTAATAGCAATGCTACTCAACAGCAGCAGTGTAAACCTCAAGATGCATGCAGTGGAAACTGTCCTTAGCATGGAGAACAGCAATATCCATGCAGTAACAGACTCCTGGTACAAGGCTCCCAGGTGCATACCATCAGTGCCAGGTCATTCCTGATACCATGCTTGTCATCCCCTACACATGCACCAAACCAGAACAGGGGGGATGTATCCAAAGGCACCTCAGATACACACACCCCCAGGTTGGTGGCACTGCACAAAGCATCAGAGCCTCTCCATGTGTAACACACAGTGGGTTAGACTGCCTTCAGGTTCATAGCCTGGCACACACCACTCCCATACCCAGGAAACCCACTTGGCCTTCCTGACAACACTGGGAATATGATGGTCTCTACACACACCATTATATGGTTGTACTGCGACTACCCTAACATACAGTGTGAGCATTATTCTAGCTGCAAGACCCCATCTGAAGGGTTCTTATCATTCATTCCCTGCATTGCTATGGAACAACCTGTTACCACTCCCACAAGTGGTGACAACATGCTGCACCTGTTCATCACCAACATGTGGACTATATGCTCCAGACCAATCATGTATCCCTTGCTGGTGGGATGACACCATCTACAACCCACACTGTATAGTCACATACCACATGCAGCCCCTGCACAGAACACCACAGTCATACAGTTGTCTGATGCATATTCCATGTATTCACATGAGGCAGGCTTTGGACATGGGAACTCTTGCAGTTCACAGGTACATATGTGTAGGTGGCACACACATACATCATGTGTGCATTGACATTACTGATATAATGTATGTCGTGCAATATTGGGAACACCCCCCCACACACATGGACAAACTGTGTGACAAAAATACACATGGCATTTGTAGGATTCAAACCCCTACCTAACTATGTTATGACACTTGTGAGAGATGCATTAGCAGAGCACACTATTTGCATTACTGGGGGGGATTGCTTTCTCCTGCTGTACTTATAGGGTGCTGACATCATCAGTGTTTAGACAGTGGAATATGCAGCATGTGTTGTGTAGTAATAGTTGCCAAAAGGGACATTTTTCATACGCATGGAATTGCACACACTACTCCTCCACACACATTCACTGGGCACTTGCAGGATTCGAACCCCTACCTAACTATGTTATTACATTTGTGAGAGAAGCATTAGTAGAGCTCACTATTTGCATTACTGGGGGATTTGCTTTCTCCTGCTGTACTTATAGGGTGCTGACATCATCAGTGTTTAGACAGTGGAATATGCAGCATGTGTTGTGTAGTAATAGTTGCCAAAAGGGACATTTCTCATACACACGGAATTGCACACAATACTCTCCCACACACACACACTGGACACTTGCAGGATTCAAACTCCTACCTAACTATGTTATGACACTTGTGAAAGATGCATTAGCAAAGTGCGCTATTTGCATTATTGGGGGGATTGCTTTCTCCTGCTGTACTTATAGGGTGCTGACATCATCAGTGTTTAGACAGTGGAATATGCAGCATGTGTTGTGTAGTAATAGTTGCCAAAAGGGATATTTCTCATACACATGGAATTGCACACACTACTCCCCCACACACATTCGCACACACACTGAGCACTTGTAGGATTCAAACCCCTACCTAACTTTGTTATGACACTTGTTAGAGACGCAGTAGCTACTCAAATTACTGGGTATAATTTCTGCTCCTGACATATGTATAGTGTGCTGACATCATTATGGATGAAGAGGTATGTACATCTGTGACTATCCATCAGTACAGGGGAGAGCATATCTATGCATTAACTTTGCACAGGCACAGTGGCCTACTGTACTGTGGAGGCAGATGCCAAATACACTGTGGATAGCCTTCTGTATTCCCTAGGGACAACAGTCAGGTATTGCACTCTACGGCCATATGTTTACCTGTCAGATGCAAGTATCTGTTGCTCATATACTGTTTGTGGGTCTTTATTGCCATAGCCTTCCCTATCTCTATAAACAACGTGTGTACTGTGGGAGATGTTTGCATATGAGTGGGATCCAGTACTTTACTTATGTCTCTGTTGTAACTTCACTGTGTGCACTGGGCAGATGTCTGTATTGTGGGAGGTTCCTTTGTTAACACATAGAAATGCCAGATATGTGTGTGTAACTGCTGAACTGTGACATGGCCTAAGTGTGTGAACATGCCCAGTTCGCAGTTTGTATGACTTCATAACTGCCACATCTCATTTATCTAAGTATGCGAGCATGCCCAGTGTGACCTTTCCTTATGGTGGGATTTGTGGACCACCACATTTGTGTTTGTGTGTGGACGCCATCTATATATCACATGTACAGTTGAGTGTTGGACATCAGGTTGTGTTCTTACTGCCAAACTGCTTTGTGTCTGTACCTAACAGGCATTATGCTGTGCCTGCAGAGTTGCCATGGGATAGTTTGCATACAGTTGTCATCATCCTTTCCTACTGACCAAACAGTTGTATTGTCGTATAGTGTACTGGTGCAGTACTTTCACTGTGGTGGACAGTATAATTGGTTTCAGTCCTATCACTGCTTGTAATATTTATAGTGAGCACACCAGACTGGTTGAGGGCCAGTTGTGCAGATATGACCATGTTGCATTTTGTTCAGATATGGACAGCATTGTCCGACATTGTTAATGTATTCCACAACTTCTGTGGACAGTGACAAACAATGGCCATGTGCCCTAGTCCATTTGTAATGGTAGTCAGAGAGTGTTTGTCCTTCAACACACATTTACTGGTGTTTGCCATGACATATGTCACGGTTAGTGTGCTGTGCCTCTGTCTACCCGTGACATACAGGTGATATCCAGGGTACACCTACCATCTCCCATCCAGTCATCATGATTCCTCTGGATGATAGTCACTGAGGGACTCCTTGGATATCCTGTAGTGGGAGTTTAGTCGTGAGTGGAGTGAGCTTCTGGGTTATGGACCAATCGGTACAGCATGTCCTTATGTCTGTGCTGGGGTTCAGGCCTGTTAGCTTCATAGGTCATCAGCATTCAGTGTTTACATGGTGCCAAATGTCCATTGATACCAGGTTGGTCATGGCTCTATACATCAAGCACAGTTCATCTCCAGCCAGGCAGTATGGCACTGTGTGGAGCTGCAGTTTCTTTACTCAGGCATATCCTGACCTACCATGACGAAGCTGTGCTTACCTTCATGATTAGGTGGGTATATGGTATGTTTCTGTAACCACTACAGACACATGGTTGTCACATGCAGGATATCTATCACCTTGTGTCCCCAGGTCTCTTATTGCTCCTGATGTACTTACTGGGTTAACACCTATGTGGTAATTTCTGGCCATGTACTGTGTTTCCACAGGGGTTGACTATACACTATTCTGCATTTAGCTTGTTGACATGGCTGTGGCACCACTTGTGTGTTTCTATGTGTGCCTTTTGTAGGTTGCTTGTGTCAGCTGGAGGGTCCGATATGGTGGCCAGTTTGTAGTCCTCTGCAAACCTGTTCAGACAGAGTCCATCCATGTTGGCCTGTACCTATGTGACATATATAGCATACAAGAGAGGTCCCAGGACCATGCCTTGTGGGATGCCAGTTGTACCTGGTTTGCAGTCTGCCATGGCTACAGCATGTCTGCCAGGTCAGTTCTGTCCTTGAGCTGGTTTGCAACCCATCTACTTGCATGGAGGTTTATAGTTAGGCTGGTGAGCTTATCTGTACCACCAACTAGGGTATTGTATGGAAGGGTTTAGCAAGGTCCAGACAGGCTACGTGATCAACATTCCCCACATCAATGGGCTTGGTGCACGTTTCACATGAGTCAGACATGTGTAAGGGGCAGGATCTGCCCTATGACAGCCACACTGGGTAGGGTCCAATGTCTGTAGGTACCCAATCTCGTTATTCATGGGATCCATGATCATCCTCTCCATTACTTTGCCAACCTAGATAGTTAGGGTTGAGGGGTGATAGTCTGCAGTATCCATTTAGGCACCCCCTTTGTGATGTGGGACCACTGTTGCTGTACACTGCTCTTTGGGTACATATCCTGTGGTAGGACTGATAGTGCACAGTAATGCTATTTGCTGTTCCATTCTTCTTACAGTACTTGTTGGACACAACCCAGGACACCATCTGGTACCATTGATGCTGTGTGCTGTGCTTTGTGGATGTTGGCTGTTACCTCAGTATCTGCAATGTCAGGGGGCCAGCACTCTCCTGGGATAGATATTTGGCAGTTAGGTGCTGGTGGGGAGGTTGGAAGGAATCTGTTCGGTAGGCTGTTGGCAATGTGTGTAGGTTTGTTGTATTGTTTGTGATATAAGAGTGCTGCAGAGCATATCTGTGGATTATCACCATGGTTCCTACCATCAGGTAGGACAGCTGTGTGATAATCCTTTGTGTCCTGCACAATTTGTATCATCATAGGTTCATAGGTTCATACTAGGCTATCTGCCCTGGCCTTGTTTGAGCACGGACTGACTGTGTGTGGGTCTCAACACCCCTTGCAATGTGCATATTATGCCCACATAGGGTTTACTTTCCTAGATGTGACACAGGGATGGCCCCCAGTGTACACCTACTATCTCCCATGCACTTCACTGGATTTCTCTTGTTGAGTTTGTGTGTGGAGCTCAGCCTATCATGGACTGGGATTCTGTTCCAGAGTGTCAGGAGCCTCTGGGTTATGGATCTGTCCCTCCAGCACATCCTATTAATCTATGTGTAGAGGTTCAGATATCTCACTGTGGTGTGTCTGCTGGATTTGGGGTTTCTGCAGTGGAGCATGTCCATTCATTCTGGATTGGACATGGCCTTGTACATCAGGCATACATCACCTCTGACTGTGCAGTATGCTTCTGAATTGGGCTGTGGTTTCTTCAGCCAGGCTGCAGATGTCCAATGTTTGGACCCTTTATCCTGTTGGTGGGGTATATTTGGGGTCTTTCTGACTGCTGCATGTGTAAGGTAAGGTACATCTGAACTGGGGCATTGTTGTCACGTATGGGCCTGATAAGGGAAGAGTATGGGGGCACAGTGACCTCTGTAGCTCCACATGTGCATCCTTTCATATTAAGGTGGGCAATATAGCAGGTCTTCCTGGCCACCTTGGCAATGTGAGTGTCACATGACAGGTTACAGCATACTTGTGTCCTTAGGTCCATGATTACTTCTTCCATACATAATGGATTGCCACCTATGTCATACTTTGTGTGTGCCTTGTTTGGTATTTGTTGAGACATTCATACTCTGAAGCGTCTTCAGGAAGGATGGCTGGGGTACCTGGGTTTGTGTGTGTGGTCTGTAGCAGGCTTCAAACAGGTACACAGTTTGAGACAGTGTTACTTGCCCGTGGATAGTCCATGCTGCTTCATGCTGTGATACCAACATGGGGGTGTGGTTATTCTTGATAATTACTGGTAGCCACACTCCTATTGTCGTGTGTTCCATGTTTGGAGCTGCAGAGCATGGTATGAGGCACAACCTGGTAGTATTAGGGTGCTTTTCTGGGCCTTGCCCAGGTTTCTGTTACAGAACACATATTACCATTCTCCATGCTGTGGTGGGTTTGGTCTGCATGCACCTTGCAGGTTAGACTTCTGGCGTTGGGTAGCATTACGTCCAGGTTACTATCCCTTGTGCTACCTATGGTGGTGGGTTTGTGTTTCCAGACTTACCTATTCCAGGCACAGTGGGGGTGACAACAGCCTTTGCCAGTATCTACACAGCCAGGTGTGCTGGGTGAGTGCCATCCCTAGCAGGTGGGACATCATGTCTTGCTCAGCATGTCAGCTCAGGCTGTCAGCCATGTGTTCCCCCTTGCTAACAGCAATACCTCAGCCAATTATTGTACTTGATCTTGTTGTCTTCATAGTGTGGCATCATGCTTGGTGAGGGTGAGATGTTAGGTTGGGTCTTCATGTTTGCATATACTAGATGGTGTTACATTGCTTAACACATGGCAGTCATGCCTCAGGTGGTGCTGCAGGGCTGCCTCTGTTGGATGCACATACTACACTCCCTGTACAATTTTGAGAGGAGGTTGTGTCATGTTAGGCATCCCTGTTACTATATGAGTGAGTCAGAGAGGGGTATCATTCCCAGGTTTCCTACCGAGCCAGTGTATGTGCTATGCGTTGCCTCTTTCCCAAGGCCAGGGCATACTGGGCACACCTCCTTCTGCCTACTGGGGCAGGCTCAGGTTGTTCCTCCACCAAGTCACGCTCTGCCTGTGATGGCCTTGGCAATGGTGAGGGGCTGTTTGTCCCGGCCCTATGCTGGTCCTGCTGCAGCTGTTTTCGCAGGGTCATATTATGTAGCATAGCACATACCATGACAATTTGGGTACATGTATTTGGTGAGTACTGCAAGGCTCCACCAGATGTGTCCAGGCACCGGAACCGTGACTTGAGCAGCCCAAACACATGCTCTATTACATTACGTGTTTGTGTGTGTGCCTCATTATGGCATTCCTGTTCAGGTGTGTGTGCGTTTCTGATGGGTGTCATCAGCCACGGCTCCAGTGCATAACCTGCGTCCCCCACTAGGTGACCATATGGGATGTCCCCATTGGCAAATGTCTGGTACAGCTGCGTCAAATGCCAGATATGGGAATCATGGTAGCTCCCAGGGCAGCCAGCACCCACATTCATTATTATGCCCTGGGCATCACACACGACCTGGCAGTTGATGGAGGGGAAGCCCTTGCGGTTAATGTAGGCCCTACCTCGCTCACCGGCTGGTGCTTTGATGCGTATGTGCATGCAGTCTATTGCACCCACTACCTCAGGGTATTCCACTATTTGCTGGAAGAGACGCATATTGCTGGCCAATACCTCACAGGCATTGGGGAAATATACACGATCACTGACATGTGCTGACATGGCATCCAGGAACTGGTGCAGTATCCTGGAGGCTGATGCCTGTGATATCCCCATCATATCACCAGTTGGTCTCTGGAAGGTACCTGTTGCTAGTATTCTTAGGCCAACACATACCTTGGTTTCCACTGGGATGGGTTCCCCTCTGTTGGTTCTGTGTGTGAGGCGTGGCTTGCACAGCTCAACAATTTGCTGCAGGAGGTCTCTGTCCACTCTATAGCGCTCCACTATCTCCAGCTCATGTAACCCCTGGTAGGTGACACTGGGCCTGTACACTCTTCTCCGTCTCCTCACTGTGGGTTGTCTGGCAGCATTTCCATTGTCACCACCATCAGCAAGTCTCCTATGTCTCCTTATGACAGCTATGGCAGCCCCTAGCCTGTTTGGTCTGAGTGCAGTTTTTTCAGTTTTCACTTCTACTAGCTTTCTCCTGTCTTGCAGTGTCTCTTGAGATAAACATACTGCAATGCTGTTTGCAGTGTTTTAAATGCTGGGCTGGGCTTGTATTCTGCCTGTGTAATTGCCTGCTTCTAATTGTTTTCACCTGCTACCTCTACAAGTATTCCCTGCTAGTTTCCTACTATTTCTTCTGCTTCCTTTTCCTCTCTGTTTCCTCAGGGGGGAGCAGCGCGCATACCAGCAAAAACACGCTCACAGTGGCTACCACGCACGCACATATGCTTACATGGACCAGAATCTGCTTATTCGGATTAAAATGTGCGCACACCAGCGCAAATAGGTCTACAGATCTTTAAACCGGCTCCTACATGCTTACTCTGCCTTACACGCACGCAATCTTTCTTACTTGCGGCTCCCAGCGTGCACACGCGCGCATGCAGGTACAGCAAGAAACTTTGGTGTTGGCCACAGTGTACACCTTAACGCAAACCAGATAATCCACGAAACAAAACCACAAAAAAGGCAAGCGAAATGACGCTATAAGAGCCGGCAACTTTAAAATGACAAAACAAATTTAATACAAGTTAGCGCTTTCAGCGAAGTTAATACTCCGCCTTCTTCAGACAAACAAGAGAAATTCATCAGAAAACATTTATAAGTGATTACTAACAGTTGAATAACCAATCCGATAAAAGTGCATTTAAGCTAGCTTACTCTATGGCAACCTTAAAGAAATATATGAATTAAGTATCAGTATGTAAAGCTGACGAAACGAATGGTACATACAACCATGCATTCCTGATGAACCAACTAATATACACACAAGTAAAAATAATTGTTATACTTCACAATCCAATTATTTAAATTCATCAAATATATCTGGAAGAATTAATATATTACATTATAAATTAATAACCAAATTATAATGAATAAATAAAAAAATATATATGTATATAAATATATATAAAAAATTCATTGGGTAATGCATCATGTATAATGACTTTAACATTTCTTGACTTTCCCATGCTTATCTGTTGACACTCCTCTTTTTATGCTGTGTGATTGACATCTTTCACATACCACTTTGCTTCAATGAGCTTAATTTCTTCCTGACATTCCCCCCTGTAATGTCACCTATCTCCTACTCTGTTACTCCCCCTTATCTAACTCTTACACTACACGGAATGTGCTCATTTGCTATGTGACAGTGTGATTCACTATCCTACCACTCATTTACATAGGATTGCCTACTAATGCTTAGTTACATGTCTTACACTCAGCTTCCCCCCTTAGCAACCACTAGACGGTGGCCATGTTGTTTTTGGTCTGCTAGTCCCTGCATTGCAAATCCATGCATTACATAAAACCCACATTTGTGGGTTTAAACCTTTATTTTTCTGTTTTATATAGCGCAGCCTGTTTGCGCGGGGCTACGCTGCGTTTAAACATCGTCGATCTCCAAAAAAAAAAAATATTTTATTTCATGTTTGCATCGGGTTACCATGCCAATGGCCACATATTTGGCCATTGGCATACTGACTGCAACATTTGCACACTTTATTTGGAGCTGTCATGGCTCCGTTGTGTTATTTGCAGTAACGTACTCAGTTGTCAACTGAGTACATTTCTGCAAATAACACGACTCTTACACGGGCTGGTTTCAGCTTCGTGGATTGCTAATCTACCTCATTTGCATGCCTTTCGGCTGCAAGTGGGGTGATTAGCATATCCACTCCCTGCCCGTGTAAGAGTCATTTTAGCTGTCTCTTACACGGGATTTCGGGTTGTTCCTGGATCGCGATAGCTGCATGGAGTCTTACACGACTCTTAGACTCCGTGCAAGCCATCGTGAATCCTGCCCTCTATGAACCATCATTAATATACTGTACAGATAACAAGGAATAAACTCTTTTACAAAATGTTAATTCTACGAAAGAAATCACTTCTATGTTTGAACTTCTAAATATAAATGGAAAAACATATTGTCATCTGTAACTGAAATAGTGGAAGTTCTAAATACATGCTTTGCTAATTTATGCAGCAATAATAAACTGTTTATTAATACTACTACTTACTAATATAATAGATAAATGCCTGTTAATTACAGATGATGATGATGTCTGATATGCTTTAAACAAGGTTAAAAATATTTGCTTAGTAAGACCAAATGGCATCTCAGGTCAATTAATTAAAATTGTCTCCTTTGATGTTGTCATGTTATTGGAGCATATGTTCCATGACTTTATAAAGAAATCTATGGTACCTGATGTGTACAAGACAACATATGTTTCACAGGGAAAGATAGAAATAAGAATGATTTTGCTGTATGTCAAGTTGTTAACCTAACATCTATTACTGGTCAATGTTTTGAAAGATGTGTGCTTCAGATGCTTATAAGGGACAACAAATATGGACCATATGCAGATGATGCATAACATGGTTTTATAAAAGATGCTTGCCCCAAAATGTCACACAATATTTTATTATAAACTTTCCTTTCTCTTAGACCAAAAGAAGCAATGCCTAGTTATGTTCTAAATGACTATATATTATGGTTTGCCTTCTGAAACTCTTATTTATGGAAGCAAGCAGCATTTTAAGTACTGAAGAAGTAAGAAAAAAATAATTTTTCATCATTTTGAGCTCGCAAAAAGCACACACAGAGCATGCCCATTTTACTCAAGTACTAACATTTTCATAATCTGCGGTGGTGGTGCTGCGGTAGTGTTGTCACCTCACAGTAAGACGTTGTCCTGTTGGATTCTCAGCGAAAGCGTCTTCTGTGTGGAGACATGCGTGAATGGGCGTACCTTTGTTGAAGGTTATGCGTCAGGGTTGGCAACTCGGCACGTAAAAATCTACTGCCAATCATTAGCGGACCTGAGTTCCGCTGTGGCGACCCCTAACCAGGAAAAGCTGAAAGACACAACAACTGACATTTTCATTGTGAATCACAGCTGATGATCCATGAGGTACGTTTCTTTTTTTTTCTTTTAAAAAGTCAATAGCAACAGTACTTTGAAGATATCAAATATTAGAGGTAAACAAGCATGGCATTCCACAACCATTTCAGAAAATCGGGGGGGGGGTTCTCAGTAGCACTGCAGGCATGATAGGCATACTTACTCTTGTGACACTATAGACACCATTTCAAAATATATGCAGATCCAGATTGTGCTACATGTATGAATGAGTTAACACAGGAGTCAATCAGCATTCAGATAAATGTATAGACAACTGGTCAAGAGACAGAAAAAGTACACTTGTGTAAAATCTTACCATAAAGGTAGATGTTCTTGCCTTCACTGCTGCAGTATTCATAACAGATGGGGATTCCCTGCTGTGGGAGCCCACACATCAGGCCAGTCTACCAAAGACTACTTCTTGCTTTTAAAAAGTAGACCAAACATCACCCAAATGCTTCTTGTGTAGTGTAAGGCATAAAGGTGATGTTCAGGCCTACTATAATCAGAAATGTATGCACCAGTAGGAACACAGTCCAAGAAACCCAAGAGGTGACCTGCACATCCAGGAAGGCAAAAAAACTAGGGGGATGGAGGGATGGAGCGAATACTACAGCAGTGAAGGCAAGGACCTCTACCATTATAGTAAGATTTTACACAACTGCACTATGTCCTTACATTCACTGCTGCAGCATTCTTAACAGATGGGAGAGTGCCAAAGCTCAAGAGAAAGCTTGGGAGGGGGGAAGGTGCTGAAGAGCCTCCCTAAAAACACATGAACAATGGCACTAGCAAAACCAGCCCTAGCTCTAGAGATACCATCCTACTAGTAGTGCTTGGTAAAGGTATGCACAGAGGTCCAGGTAGCAGCTTCAAGAATAGAATTAGTATCTAAGCCCTTGAATAAAGCACCTAAAGAAGCCACAGACCTAGTAGAATGAGCCTTAACTGAAGAAGGAAGGCTTTAGCCATGAAACGTGTAACAAAAGGAAATAGCCTTAGAAATCAAGGAAGAAATAGTTTGCTTGGA